>NW_020884988.1:523056-720556 GCF_003945725.1 Corapipo altera
GCCGCCGCCCCGGCGCGCCCCGAACGCGGGGGGGCCGCGTCCCACGGAAGCGGCGGGCAGCCCCCCCGCCGTGCCCGTGCCCGCCCCGCCGGAGCGGCTCCGCTCCGCCGCCGCCCCGCTCCCCGACGGGTGGCGCTGCCGGTCCGCGAGCGATGCGCGGCGGGCCCGGCCCGGCCCGGGGGCCGCTCCGCTCCGCGCCCCGACCTGGGCGGCCCCTGTCCCCCCCATCGCCGGGAGCCGGCGGGCGGACCCGCGCCGTGCCCCGGCACAGCGGCCCTTGTCGGAGCTGGGTACCGGCGGGGCTTCTCCGCGGTCAGCACGGGAGCGGAGCCCGCTGCCCGCGCCGTCGGGGTCACAGGGAGCCCGGAGCTGCCCGCGGGGCACCGGAGCCGTGTCCGCCCCGCCGGGGTGAGCGGAGTGGCCCGGAGCTCAGGGCCGCCTGTGACAGCCCTCTGACGTCGCCTGCAGCCTGGCAGGACGGAGCGCTCAAGCGGTGTAAAGCCGAGCCGTGTCAGTTGTTGTTAGCGGGGGCAGTAACTTCAGAAAATTCATTAAAGAACACCTTTGGGTAACATTACTGCTAATTATTTAATTGCAAGAATCCCTATGGGGGAAATTATGCTAATTATAAAGTAATAAAACCACTTGTTCTAAAGCACTTACTTAATTCAGCAAAATTTAGTCTTTTCACAAGAACATTCCTTATGTTATTTGATGGAAGAAACAGCAGGGTAGCTGTGTGCTCATCCTACCTGTGCTCACAGCCCAAGGGAGTTGTCCCTGGCACTGTTTGTGCTGGCAGGTTGTGTGCAGGGCTCCGGGCTCCTCACTGAAGCAAATGAGCACAGTGGCCACCGAAACCAGGGCAGAATTCACTGTGCAAAGGCACTTTTATAACAGAGATATTGCAGATCACTGCAACACTGAGCTTGCCAATCTTTATCGTGGATAATCAACGTGAAAACTATTCTGTTACCTGTCAGGTACGTTGTACCTGAGCCCAGCTTTGGGGGATGGCCTTTTCCAACCTGGCTCTCTCCACTTAGAGCACTCTGCCCTATAGAGGTATTTCAGCAGCATGCTTTTTTCTAAACATGCCCAAGAGCCACCCAGGTGGCTCCTTTGATTCCCCTTAGAGACCAGGAGATTGAATGGCATTCCCATTAACACATACAAGTTCTGCTGTGCTCCCCAGCTCTTCAGGAGGACACAAACTCTGGCTCTTTGTGTTCTTCTGAGCACTGCCACCATTCACCCTGCCTGTCCATCACTGAGCAACTGTAGTCTGCGTGTCAAAGCTGCCAAAACATCTTTCTGTGATTTGTAAATATTGGCATAAACCTTCTGTTAACAAGTTCTTGAACCCGGCTTTGCAGAGGGTGCCTTTGGTTTGGAGTGTGCAATTTGCCGATATTTAATCACAGGAAATCAGCTTCGACAGCCTGATTTCCATTCTGCTCACACCATGTCTCGGAGAAGCGTAACTGACCCTGTACGTGGTCACTGCAGATTTTTCTTTCCTTTCTCTAAATCTGTGTCATCTCTCTCCCTGTATACAAGTGTATCATCCCATCCCCTCAACGTGCATTGCTTTCACGCAGTTGTCCTAGCGAGGACTGTGTGACTATAAACACAAACAACAGCAGAAAATGATCTCTCTTGATTCACAAACTTTTGTTCTTGAAAGAGAGGACTGTGAGGCTTAAGTGTAAACATTTCTGCAAGCAGTTCTTCTTGAAGTGAGGCAGGAGTTCAAATGCAGCCAACAATGCGATTTTTGATGCTTTTAAAATCAACATCATTTGGTTTAGCTCTGATATTGCTTTGCTTAGGAGGTAATTGCAAAGGGTGAAAGTAACAGTATGTGCTTACTACCGATGCAAATGCAGCTGCCGATAACTGCAAATGAAATAATAGGTTAATTGAAACAAGCAGAGTAAGAAGAAAGCAGCTTCAAAAATATGTAGCAGAAATGTGGCTGAGAAGAAAGTGTCTTTATATTTTGGAATACCGGGGGATTTTTTTGGCTGTTGCTTTTTTGTACTGAGAAAATGAAAATTCTTCAAGTCCATGCATGAATAAACAAGTACAGCTGGGCAGCCTAATACATAATTTATACTGATCAGTCACTGCAGATTTAACTGAATAAAGCCAAAATGAACACTAATTGTTTTGACAAACTAAAATAGTGTATATGATGGCTTATTGTGAAGCTTGCTGGTTACTGTCCTTATCTCAGTCGCTATTGTCAAGACTGATTTCTGCATGAGAGGCAGGAAAAGACGAAACATATTAGGATAATATTAAGATTAATATCTTGTTAAAGATAAAGCTTTTTAACTGCTTAACATACAAGCACAAAATAGGAAGAACTGTGTTCAGGACAGCAGGGAGAGCTGGCACAGTGAGGCATGGGCCATACACTGATTTAGGGGGTGAGGTGTAATTGCTGAGGTAACGGTTGGTACCTTGTCAGATGAAGGTTAAACCTGAAAGTAGCTTTTTGTTTTTGTCACATTTGAAATACATCAGGAATAACTTTGCCTTTAGACACTTGTCTTCTGAAAGGGGATTTCTGGAGAGTTATGTACATGGGCTTGTTAATCTAAGAAGCTACACAAGTTTGGTATGTGAAAAGTCAAGCAAATACAGGGATGTGCCCTTGCTTTGCTTCTCCAAGACCTCTCATCAAGGTGGATGGCTAAATGAGAACAATTTAAAATATCATTTGGAAATTAGGTTAGAGGTAGACAAGGGTAGTAATAGTATTTGCAGGGATCCATAAGCACCACTTCTGCATGGGCTCCTTCGTGTGACAGTGAGCTGCTTCTTCCTATCAGTCCTGTGTGGTGGCCTTACGCTGCCACCTCACCCTCTCACCTCTTCTCCAAGGACTGGCAGCTCCACTTGACTCCCAGCATCACTTTCATAATGACTGATGTGTTTGCTGAATCTCAGGTCATCACTGTGGCTGCTGTGATTAAGTTTTTAGGATATGGCTGCAAAATAGACATTTGGGTTTGAGTGTTACTGGAGTTGGAGGATGATTGGACCAGGGCTTTAATCTGGACCATTCTGTGCCAAGAGGCAGCCAAGTGGTTGGAAGCTGGAAATGAGTCTTCCCCATGCAATGGGGTGGTATTTTCCCTTGGATCTGGGGCCATCACTAACTTATGATCACTGTGACTTGTGAAAACATACTTGGCTAAGGAGGAAATACTTTTTTCAGAGTTCTCTGCGTCAGGGTTGTCCAACACTTCTGTACTAGCTTTCCTCAGGTTACTGTAGATTATTCTATAAAGTATGAGTTCATCTGGTGAAGATACACCTACACAAAGCTCATGAGAACTTCACCTCTGAGAACCTGTTTGTGCTTTGCTGAGATATGGATTAACTTATGCTGGGAGACTCAGGGCAGTGTCACAGCTTTCATTCAGGCTGACCCCTCAGTGGATTCAGTTTCCAGTAAAATCAATAGAATAATTTTTAATTTATTTTTTTTTAATGTGTGTGTGTGACAAGGCTGTTCCTACTCTGACACATCTTGAGCAGGGTTCACCATTAACCACCAGGCTGTGTCTGTGCTTTCATGGCCTTTGCATCAGCTCGTGCACAGTTGGTGTGAAGGAATCATTTGGCTGCCAAGCTGAAGGTTTTTAATTTAATATCACCTTAGGTATAGTTTGTCATTTTTGTTCTGTGGCAGTGAATGACAGTTTTATTCCATTACCTAGTCTGCTTGGTATAATTTCCAGGATTTATTTTTAAATTAGTGTGCTAGTTACATGCAACTGTGCCTTCTCTTCCAAGAAACTGGTGTTCTTCACCAACTTCTGTACGCTATTAAACATGAGTATCAGAACTGCTTTCTTATTTATTTTCATTTCTAATTTACAAAACCTCAGTTGTGTTTGTTGTGCATTAGAAACATAGAGAGCTTATAACTTATTCCAAAACCAGAAAATACTTAAGACAGTTAGTCCCACCCCATTAAATAAGTTGGCCTTGAGCCTCTTCGTTAGTTAACTTTTGAGTAAAGAAAGAGCTCAGCTGGATTCCACCTCCAAATCCTGTCTGAATTAACTCTATTTTGCATTTGTAGAAATGAGTGCAGAACAGGATCCTCTGGGTAGTTCACTGAGGACTCTTCTGCTGGTCTCCTTCAGGTAATTCAGGCTTTTCTCTGTTCTTTCCTTTCACCAGTATCTCAGGATGTGCTGAGGGTTGGGGGGAGCACTGGAGAGGAGTGGCTGTGGCGATGGGCCATCTGCATCCTGCTACTCTGGGGAAGCTGGGACCACTTGCAATTTCACACACAAGCAGCACTAATCTACAATAAATCTTATGAAATCAATAAAAATATGGAAAATATATCATTTTTAAAGAAAAAACACATGAGACGACCATTAAGGGCACAGCCATTCTAATACCTGTGTCTGGTTGAAACTGCAATTAAAAACATTCCAATAATAAATCTACTTCCAGTCTCGTTTAATGCTTTTAACTTGCTTGAAAGTTCAAGCTGGTATCCCAAAAATGTGCCAGGACTTTCACAATGTATTTTATAGACTCATAAATAAATATGGCAATTAATCTAAGCTATATTTCCTTCATATTTGATGACAATTTATTATGACTCTCACTCGTTCAGTGCACAAAAACTCTAATGCACTTAAAATCGGATTTCAAACCAAACGTTTTATGGGAAAATATAGTATTGATCATCCATTTAAAGATATCATGTGATGATTCATAACCTGCTATAAAAAGGATCTTATGAGGACATGCAGAAGGAGTTTTGTGGACCATTCTCACCACAAAGTCCAACCTACAAGATCTGTAGTTCTCAGTGATGTTTTATGTTTCTCTTTGGAGTCTTTGCTTATAATGTTTTGGTGGTTTGTGATGGATAGCAGCTTTACAATAAAACATTTTTCGTATCTAAGCTAAATCAAATTTAATTTGTTAAACATATGCTGTTATATGTGCTTTTATACTGTCCATTTACACAAATAAGTGCACAAAATTTGTTCCTTTCAAGGATAATTTCCACAATTTTGGTTATGTTAATTGGGCTGTTCGTGCAATACACATCTGCTACTGTGTCCTTTAATAAAAAGTGACCCAGGAGTCATATGGCTTCACATGCTGCTCCTTGCTGGGTATGTGATACACCCTGTGCCACGTGCTGCTCGGAAAGCCCAGCTTGGGCTCTGACATGCCAGAGTCAGTGATCTGCAGTCTGCTGTCCTGGCCCTGCATTGCATCACTGGAAGAGTTTTCAAAGCTAGAAAACTCCAGAAGATACATCCCAGAAATGCAGACTCCTGGGGGTAGTTTATGTGGGAACTGGTGCAGAAGGAAGGAAGGGGCTTGCAGAACTCTGTGTGCTCCCATCCAGGCTGTGCAGGACAGCCTTCTCCAGTCCTTCATCAGCCTGGAGACACTTTTCAGTGGAAATGCTGAGCTGGTCTGCCCTGCGTGTGGATCAGCCCTCAGAGCCTGGCTGGGACCTGTGTGCAGCCACATGGGTGAGGAGCATCATTTCTGTGCAGAGGGAGGGTGAGGACACCAGAAATGGCAAATGTCTTTTCCTGCCTTTGTAAGTAATTAGTGTCTGCATTTGTGGACTCGAGCAGTCCTTCCTTCCCCGCTGTTGCCATGGGGGCCCGTGGGGTGGCTCTGGGCAGTGGGCTGAGCAGAGCAGCCCCAGTCAGGGAGCCCCAGTCTCCCCTGGAACAGATGTCCTGCAAGTGCCCAAGGTTTCGCAACACTTCAAAATAGGTGACTTCTCATCTCATTCTCTGAGATTTTTAATATAATGATGTTTCCCAGTTTGAACAGCCCATAGTTGTTGGCAGCCTAAATATTTTCTGTATATCTTTCCTTAATGCTTTGCATGGTGACACCAATGCTTGGAGAGACAGCAGAAGGAAATAAGTAGTGAAGGCTAAAGCACGTGGTTAAAGAAGAGTCTCATTTATAAATCAATTTTAATAACATATTTAAAAGCTCTCACATTTGCCTTTAATGTGTTTCCATTTCCCCTTTGGTCATTAATATTTAAAATATTTTTCTTTACTGATCTTTTTACTATTGTGTCATTTCTAACTTCCCTTTCTCTCTTTAATCTGTAAAGAGTGAATTTTTGAGAAATGCATAATCCATGAGAAATCCAAATAATCTGATACAGGAAAAACCTGCAATCCCATGAAAGAAATTTCAGAGGAGTTGAGTAATTGTTTAAAAGTTATTCCAAACAGTTTAGCTCATAAAAGGGTATATGTTTTCATTGATAGACTTTCACAATGAGAAGGCACCATTATTTCTACTAGGAAGTAATAATCATCAATGAACTTTTTTTAAAAAGTTAACAAACTTTTTTTTTAAAAAAAAAAAGTTAAAACCAAACTGTAGATAACATTTTCATCAGGCCTGTTGTGGAGGTGACTTCATTCCATGGGTGATTTAAGGGCATGAAATTTGCTGGAAGTCCATTCAGTTTGTATGCCAAGGGCCTACTTTACTTTTGAAAATGGAATTTGGGTTCCTTGGTTGTGGACATCTCTCAGGTAGAGATTATCACTTCAAATATCCTGTTAAAGAAAAAAAAAGACTGAAGAAGGAGGGTCAGAAACTGGTCTCCCAAGTGGGGTAGAGTAAAAACCTCAGACATATGCTTTGGAGGGTTCATCACATATTATAAAAAATGTGGATTTTATAAATAATATCAAAATGCAATGGTGATGTGAACGATTGCAGCCACAGGTGGGTCTGAGTGCCAGCCCTGCTCCCCCACAGCTTGATTGGAGATTGCCCACAGCTGAGAGTATTTGCAACTCCATTTTAGGACAAGAAAGAAGTGCTCCTCTGAGGTCTTAGTTAGGTGGATTTGTTACACCTGGAGCAGGAGGAAGTCATGGGAGTGGTTGGTGGTAAGAGCTGGGCTGTGGTTTTGGATGAAGAGTGGCTGGAAGAAGGAGCACGAGGTGTGTGGCTGCAGCATGGACTGCCCCAGGTAGGTGAGGAATGTTGTGGTGTGTCCCCTGTTCTCGTGTCTTCTGCTTGTGCTGGGCCTGGGGGGTGCCTTGGGAGAGGCTGCACTTGCCAGGGCTCTTTCTGGGCAGGGGGGAAGAGAGGTGGGTAAAGGGGTTTTTTTGAGGTTGGAGAACAGCTCAGTAGCAGAGGCTGGAGATACCTCCATCCTTGGTCAAGGCACAGAGCAACATGTAGCTAGAGTAGCATATCATCTTGGAGGAGACACAGGAGCTAAATTTAATGTGTTGTAAATTCTCTAGAGACAATGGGGGAAATAATTCATTTATATATCACGGGAAGACTCCATGGGCAATGAAATTATATACTTTACTGTGGAACAGAATAATGACTGCTCATCAGAGTCACTGGAGAGGATTTTAGACACTTAACAAAATTGGTTTGATTTTTTTAATTTTATTACTTTAGTCTTTAATTTACTGTGCCTAGGAAGAGCTTATCCTCTTCCTGGCTTGTGCTGAGTTTTATGTTTTTATATATACATGTACGGATATTATTCTCAGTCCATTATTCATCTATGAATTCTTTATGATTTGTAAATGGGCAATGAAGCAAAGAATACTAAAATGTAACAAAGATGGAATGGGAATCTGCAATGTTTATTATTTTCAAGGAAGAGTTTAATATGAAGATGATGTTGTCTGATGTTTAAATATCTACCAGGGGAGGGCTTATAGCTACCATGGCTATTTTGTTGGGGCTTTTTATTGTCTTCTTGTTTTTGGTGGGTGGGTTTAGCACCAGAGATCTGTACTGGTGGTAATGGTGGAGGAGATATTTGTATATATTTCACTGGCTGCTGCTGAGAGTGCAAGGTGAGTTGGTTGTACCACCTCCTGTTGCAGTGGTGGGTCTGCCTGGGTGCCTTGCTGAGGGCAGTAGGGGGACGTTGGAAAGTGCTGCTTCTCCAAAGCTTCAATTGCACGTCACAGCACAGAGTCCCAAAGGCTGAGCCCTAAAAGATGGACAAAGACTTGTTCCTCTGCTCAGTTTGTTCCTCATGCATCAGCTCCCAGTGCCTCTTTGATTATGCAGAACAAGCAAAAGCCTGAGCAAATGTGTAGTGGGCAGTCAGCAGTGTTGGAACAGCCTCGCTGTGAGGTCCTTGCCTGGCTTGCTTGTGCTTCTCATTGCTTTCTGTGTCTCTTTACTGCATAAAAATACTCATTAAAATGTTGCCCCACAGATTGTTTTACCTCTACTCTTCTGTTGAGCCTAAATACTTATTCAACCTCCTTCTATCAGGGTTTCCCTGCAGAAACAACGGATTCCCTCCCCTGTGTGCTGTGCTGGGGAGGGATGAGCAGGCAGTGGCCTGTAAGGCGTCCTGAGTGTTGCAGGTGTGGACACAGGTGGGAAACAGCTCCATTCAATCTGCCCCCACTCTGGCCAGGTGGCTCTTGTTTGGAGAAAATTTGTGTGCCGAGTTGTGTGTGTTGCTCTCCCGGGATCCAGTTTGGATGTCCCCAGTTTGGAGCTGGGTTGCACCATGGCTGCAGTGGTTAGCTTTTGTCATCTCTGTGCCTTTGGTTTTTGTCATGTGTGCCAAATAAGCCCTGGGCAGCAGCAAGCGAAGTTAAATGTGTGAAAAAAACTCCACAATGTGAACAAAACAATATTGTTTTGTTTAATAAATATAAAATTAATTCCTTTATGAATGACTAAAAAAGACTAATGAAAACCTATGTTGTTCATAGACATAATGAATGAACTCCACAGAGAATGGTTCAAACTCATGTGGGAAGAATGTTCTTGCTGTGCCCAAGGGTGGTATTTTTTTTTTAAAGATAGCATCAGTGTAGTCTGCACTTGTACTCCTTTTGTGCTATTAATTTGCCCCATATTTGTTCTGCCAGGCTAGTTTGTGTGGTACAGTGATGAAGTGCAGCTGTTTTGTGGGAGCTCAGAGAATGCGGGGTGAGAGTCATCTGGGAGATCTTTGACATCAAAGAAATGCAGTTTAAAACCCGGTATCCTTCACTAACCAGACCTGATCATTAACACTGAGCGTAACACTGACTGTAACACTGGTGTGTTCCTGGAGCCCCAGCAGTGGAAATCTCTTGGCTCTGTCACAGGCTGTGTGCCCTGGCATGGGGAGCAGCCAAAGCCCAGGGCACGGTGCTGTCTGGTAACAGCACAGCCCACCGTGGTTTGCATGTGAGAGACCTTGTTAGGTCAATTTAAGACCAGAGCCTTTAAGTCAGTGTAATTATGCAAATGTTGCCCTTGCTATTAGCACTTCTGCCCTGATAGCTTTAGTGTATATTTTACAAATGAAGTTACTGTCACATTTCATTATGCTGTTTACTGACCCGTTGCTTTGGAGATGCTGGTCTCTTGGGTATTGGCCATTCCTGCCACTGTGGTGTGTGTGCTCTGCCACAAACTGAGTGACACAATCCAGCAGAGACCCATCTCTGCTGGTCTTTGATGTGATGACTTTGAAGATTTCTGTTTGTGTTTGATACAGGCTGTGACTGCTCCCAAATATTTTTTTTCCTCCTCTCTTGAGTGGTTCCCTGCAAATGTTACCTGTTCTCACTAAACTCCAGTCAGCCTATAGTTTGTTTTCAGAGTCTTCAGTAAAGGCCTTGGTACGTTTAATTATTAAACCAGAAAACAAGGAGTGCTTTTGGAGAGGTGGAGGGAAGCAGACCAGGTGACTGGGATTCACTGGTTTAGCATTAGTCTAAAACTGCTTCTGTTAATTGAAAGCTTTACCATTAACTCACAAGTGGAGTGTGTGGCTATTAAACAGAGCTGGTAAAATCCCATGGGTTCTCAGGCAGTGCAGTGAAAGAGCCCTCTTGGAGAAAGACCAAGGAAAGAAAAGCCAAAACTTCAGTCCTTGCATGATGAGAATTATTAATATCTAACAAAAAAAGAAAAATTATTGACAACAAAAATCACTTTTGAAATCTTTGAATATTTTGAGGTTAGGCAAAACACTTTTTTTTGGTTTTACTAAGAAAGTAAAATCTGAGAGCTCTTTTTCTTTGATGCCATTCTTAGTCCTGCAAGCTTCTCTCTGTACTCCATGACAGCCAGAGACACGATTTGGGGCATGCCTCAGGGGGAAGAGGGTTTCTAGCTCCCTGCAATGAAACATTAAACTTCCTGTGAGAAGGCCCAGGCTCAAGTTTTGCTGGTTTATGGGTTTTTCTAGAGAGCCTTTCCCAGGACAGGTGGTGGTAAACCTTTGAGAAGTGAGTGTGCCGAAAGGCCCCTTCCTGCCTCCCTGGGACTTACTGCTCGTTGCTCCGGGGGTCTGAGCAACCTGCTCTTCGGGGCCAGCTACTTTCCTCTGGTTTGGGCTTTTGCTCTTCTTTTCAGCTTGCTTAGTGGAATTGAACCTATTGGAGGCTTTCTGCTAGAACTGGTAGTGTTGTAAGGAGGGTCAAGCTTCAGGTCTCATTTATAGGTGGGTTTGACATGGCAGAATTTGTCCAGGGCTGCAGTGCCTTCGCTGAGGCTTCTCTGGAGGCCTTTTCCCCTTAAAGGCCCTGGTTCAGCTGGTGCAATTTTAATTTTGTACTCTTGTAATACTCTCTGTGTGTACTCAGCATTGGCTTGAGTTGAGTTTGCTTGCTATTGGACTTAAAGAAGAGCTAATCAGTTTAAATGCATCCACCATTGGTTTTTTCATCAACTCAATGAGGTCAATTTAAAATTGATTTCCTAAATCTGTCTCAGGGCTTCCAATATCGACAGGTCTGAGAATTATTGAACACCAACTTAGTAACAATCGTGTTTGCATTGCAGTGTCTTCACTGCTACGTCAGTGCCTGAGCACTTCAGGAGCTCCTGCTTGAATCTGTAAATCAGAAGGGAGAAATAAATAAAAGCAGAGAGTGATATGAGTAACAGTCCCTCTCATGAATCCAGGCCATTGTTGAAAGCACATCAAGCTGTTGGTAGATAAATATTTTTCTGGAGTCGAGAACAGAGAAGCATGTGACATTTCAATTACCACTGTTCATATTTAAATGTAAATAAGTGGCTTCTTTACTCTATAATTCAACAAACCTTATAATTATGATCTTATGATATTTTCATAGCACTTGCAGCAACATATGGCACTTCAATAAGCAAACAAGGCAAGAAATGGAATTAAGAATTTCTGTGATGTTTGTTTGTGTATTTGTGGCTCTCTTTTAAGCTCTTTGTCTTAAATACCTCATTTCTTAATTTAGCTGTTTATATAATGGAGATGAATTTACATGGAACAAGGCTGAGCCCTGTGGTTAGGTTACTGCTTATGTCCTTAATCTGATGTAGGAGTCTTCTGCTGAAAAAAACTCCACAACTCCCAAGCAGCTCAGTAGCAGTCAGAAGTATTGCCAAAGCTAAATGATCATTAAGGACTGCATGGGTCAGTGCCTTATTAGTGTAAATTATTTTAGCTCCTGCAAATCCTTCTGTTCAGAACACCATGCTGATAGAGTTTGAGACTACGGTCTGTGAGAAGGCTATAAAATATTGATTTGACTTGTAATGTTTCTCGAAATCTATGACTCAATTCACAAGATCTGTGCAATATCAAGGCTTGAACTGGAGGGAACACTCAGGCCCTGACCTGATTCAGTAAAATGCCTCTTAACTGAATTTTAATAATAATATACAATAAGGCACTTAGCAGCTCCTGGGCTTACTGATCAATATGGAAAGTGTAGTAATATTTTATACCAAAAGATTGTGTTTATAATAGCCTGTGACCCCAGGTCTGCTGTATGTACAAGTTATTGCTTTCAATATACCAAAATACAGAGAAGGGAAATAAAGCTGTGAACTCCTTAGGCACAAGCTCTGTTGCAGTGGTTGTCTTTACAGCACCATGCTGTTTTCTGATGGTATCCTAGGGAGGCAACATAGGATCTACTAGAGATAACCATTGCTTGGAATTATCTAGGAGTGTGTGTGTGGTGTTTATTGCCATTATGTGTCACTGTACAGAGCCCTTGCTTTAGTGGATAAATGCCAGAGCCAGCTCAAATGTAGTGGAAAGTGAGGTGGCACTGAAAAACCATACTCCAGTTTGCAGAGGTGGCTGTTGGTTTTTCACAAGGGAAAAGCATCAGTAAAGGCTTGCTATGTGCTAGAGTGAGCATAGTGGATTTCAGGAAAAGAGGATGTTGGCTTTCACATCAGCAAAGCTGTAGGAAACCCATCCTGCTGCAGCACTGCTCCCTCACATTTAAAGAAATTTTGTATTTCCTTTAAATGCTGCTGGGTGACGTTGCAGAACAGCAAGATTGGAGGTCTGTGTGCTCCCTTGGTGAGGGATGGTCACCAGAGTGCAATTTCAGGCTTCTGAGATACCTGAGGAGTTTTTTTTTTTTCTGGCCACAGAAGTACTTCTAGAGTTTTCAGGGCTTTTCAACTCTATGCCCAATTTGGCTGCTGATGAGCAAAGACATGGTAATTCAACTGAGTTGTGATTAAATAAATAAAAATACAGGGAGGAAATCAAACTGTACCTTAAAAGGGAGTGCAACTACAATGAGATGTATATCACACAGTGTAAATGATTGGGATGGTATAATAAAATATTCACAGAGCCTCTTGAATTACATGTTCTATAATATACATTTTAAAATAATGTTGGGTGTTTATCATTCACAGTGAATTTTAGATGCAGCTTGGCTCTTGAACTGAGCTAATACTCAGCTTATTCCTTTTGTACTCTGTGTTTTGTAATATTTTCCAGAATTAAATTAACATTGCTATTTGAGACTTTGAAGCCAACTTATGTCTGTGTGGCTCTTGATTTTTTTTCTTTTTTTTTTTTTTTTTTTTTTTTTGGGAGGCATGAGGGCTGAAGCTTTGAATGGGTCATTCCCTGTAAAACAGAGCACTCTGTTATTCTGAAGCACTGGCTGAAGGAAACTGGCTTTGCAGTCGCTGCTGTTCGTGTCAAGGCAAGTGTTGTACACAATATATGAAGTGTAGCGTAAATAATTTAACTAGCTTTTGAACATGGAAATAGCAACATGATAAAGCAGCAAAACATAACAGGTTTCCAGCCAAACACATCACTGACTAGTTAGCCTAGCTAAAACAAACGGATTTTTTTTTTTTCCTCAAGTGAAACTGATTTAAATGCAAGGGAAAGGCTGCAGAAAGCAGATTAATGGCACCCTGGTTATTTGCAGCTGCAATAACTTCCCCACAGACAGCTGAGCTGGGACTGTGCACTTGGGTTGCAGTTGTGTGTGTGATGAGGGAAAGTTACTGGTGTCTGGAGCAACATCCCCGTTTGACCAAGGTGTGATGTTTCAGCACAGTGATTGCACAAGTCAGATGTCTTGGAAGCTCCCAGGTCAGACTTGCAGCTGGAATTGTCCTGCTGACCTCAAGGCACCCAAGATCTGCTCATTCACCTGCAAAATTTAAGGATAATATTTTTTCCCAAAATATACAGAATAATTTTATATCCCTGCCAAGTAATATTGCTCCAGATGAATGAATTGCTTGTGGTGCAGGCTCTCTGAAGTCTATACCTCTATTTCCAGTAGCATGCAGGCAGTCAAATTTTAAAAGTTATGGTGCTGTCAGACTGATTATTTTCTTAAATTAAAATCTAATTTCCAACTAAACCTGCAGGACTGATGCTCGTGTGAGTTTGTGCCCACCTGAGGGGGGAGGCTGATGGCAGCATGTGCATTGAAATGCTGAGCTCATTTTCTGAAGCAGAAAGGCAAGGGACAGCCCTTGCAGAGCAGGGCTCTACTGAAGAGTTCTTGGTTGAATTGTTCTGTGTTATCCAAAACAAGCCTTAGGCACAAGATTATCTTGCACATCTTATTTTAGGCATCAGCAGCAGTGTGTACGGAAGGCAAATTTACTATTGGATCTATCAATAAAACATAGCTTGTCTGTTAAATTAGTAATTGTGAAAAAAGCTCCCAAGGTTTTTATACCCCCTTTTTTTCTTTTTTCTTTTTTTTTTTTTTTTAATTATTACAAAGCCAGTTTTAAATCTTGCCGTAGGTGGAAATGTGCCCTCCCAAGACTGTGGATGCTTGAGAATCTGCAGGGTACCTGGGGGCCCTATTGTTGGCCAATGGTGTCAAGGGAGGTCTGAACAAAAACCTAATAATGATTAAGTTAAATGGCTTCAAGTGCTATTTTGGGCTTGTTCAATCACAGATGCCCTTTGGGGTGGGGGAAGCCAGCTGAGGAGCAGTGAGTGTTGGGGGGGTTGGGAGGCATGAAAATGGGAAGTGATGATGTTTTCTTTTTTTTTTTTTTTTTTTTTTTTTTATTCACTGTTGTGATGACAGAACTGGCAGCAGCTCTATGATGGGAGCAGCTCTATTTCTGGAATTTAAGGCTGAAACTCCTTTATTATAAAGCTTATTTTCAATGTGATTCCTTCTCTTTTTCTTTAGGGAAAAAGGAAAATGTTATGACTTTTTTTTGAAACAGCATCTTCTGGGACATTGGTTAAAAATGAGGGAGAGTTTTAAAAATGATGATACTTTAAATATGTGTTCCAATTTTTTAAATTTTTCTCTTTTTTAAGTTTATTTTAATATGCTAGGGCTTATTTTTAACTCCTGGAAAGCTTCACCTAGAGACTTGATTGGTTTTGTTTGGCTTGGCTTACTGTGAATAAGGGTGTCTGGGTGTACTTTGGAGGGAAACATGAGAATTAAAGACCTGTTTTGGTGCGTAAAAATTATTGTTTATAATTTAAATGGTTAGAAATGGAAATAAGGTTGTTTCTGGCTCAGTTTGCTGGAGACAAATGAGCTGCAGGAGAAGGAAGTATGCAGGAGAGGCACCTGGGGAGGAAAATGAGGCATGGAAGGGCTGTAGAAGTAATTCAGGAATGGCACAATTGAAACATGGACCTTGGGAAAATATAAGGGTGGTATGTGACCCTCCCCTTTAAGAATGGTATTTGTGATGGGGTGAGATGTTGGTGCTTTATACTGCTGACATCCAGCATGACCCCCAGCTTTGGGTGTAGTTATTCTGGAATGCACTGGATGTCTCTTAACCTGCTGCAGTTAGACTGTTCTAAACCTTAGACGAAGCTGTTGCTTCTCATTAACAGGTGTTTTTTTGATGATTGGAGGAGTAAAAGTACTTTATTCCATGACAATTCCAGGTCTGATCAGGTGCACATCTTGAGCAGCAGGTGGATATATTTGTTGCAGGTGCACCTTTCAGACATCACCTCCCCAGTCGTACAATGCATTGGAAACATAGAAGAGAATGACTATTGGACTAGGGATTAGTGATGTCTTTTATGCTGCCACAAGGACTGGGAGAAAATTGTGGGTTTAGTGGTGTTTAAAGTTGGTAAGCAAGACAAGTGACTATTGCAACCACCAAAGGGATGCAGAGTAACCCCAAGAAAACTGAGCTAATCCTCCAGTTTGGCAGTTCCACCATGTGCATCAAGTCAGGTTCAGACAGACCCTGGTTTGTTGGTTGCTCTGTTTGCAGCAGCTTTTAGTGGCAATGAGAACAAGCAGTAAAACCAGGTAGTCAGGAGAAGCTCCTCTACCTTTTGCTTGACCAGTATGACCATGTTATAACTAGTCCTGCAGGATTTAGCCAATATTGGGTTGACTTTCTGCTACAGGGAAAACTTCAGGCATCATATTGATTTGGCCCAATATATTATATGTGTATTTATTTGCCAGCAAAGACATACAAAAATACTAGTACTCTGTTTTAATACCAACTCAGCTGTTTGCTAATCAGTAGTGACTATTTAAATTGACCAGTCTACCTCACCCTGGCTGGAGATCAAGGGATCAGCACTTAATTTCATTCCTTGAATAAAGATTTTTATATATATATATATATATCTCCACATGGAAATATCAGAACATGAAAGGTTAAATCAATATGGAGTTTTACATTGCTTAAAGGGCATTTGCATCAAAGCAGCCATGAATGCAATTCACTTGTTTAATGAATTTTTTATGCTTATTTAATGAATTTCACAAAGGTGTTTTTCATAAAATGGATAAGGACTTCCAGTTTTATGAAATAATAAAAATGGAACTGAAGTTATGAAATGAGCAATCTCATTAGTTAGGCATGATATATTCATATGAAAGTGTACATGTTTCTGAATTATTGCAAGCAGCTCTATTGCTCAAACTGTAACTCGTTATAATAGTATTGCAAATATGCCTTTAGTTAAGATATCAGAAAGTGACAGAAAGAAATTAGATTTTGATTGTTAATAGTGATTTAATTAATACTTATTGTATTTATCATACTATGGATGTGTCTTTCTTTTCAAAATGTGTGCTTGTATTGTCATTAGTAGAGAGTTATGAAATGCACCACTATTCCTAGCCCCTTTTTGCTAGAATTCTGGCTTAATTTTGTAATTGAGAAGCTTTACTCTTTTATCATCTTGATGAACAGAGAAAAATATTGATGGTCTACCAATATGTACCTTATTTTACACCTTGCTAATCTGTGATCTATTGTGCTTTTTGAATTGCAATGTCTTGCTAAGAAGTTCTCCAAAATTGATGGCACTTCAGGAGTGAGAGGAGATTGTGTGAGCATTTCTTGCTTAAATAACTTGTCCAGTTGACTGTACACCACAGTGTTTCTCGCTGATGGGATTTCGTGCTCCTTTCCAGCAGCAACTGCAGCAGGGCTGCTGCTTGGCCCCCAGTTTGGAAAGGACAGATGGTTGTGGTCATTCTGTCTTAGTGAGGTGTGTTTGAAATCTGCTGTCCTGATTTTGAGCACGTGGTGTTACCTTTGAGTTCAGTGGGGCTTCTCGTGGTTGACTACAAGCCTGGGCCAAAGTGTTGCTCTGTGCTGACTGATTGCCAGTGTTTCCAGGCTCTCTGGCCATCTGGGTCCCCCTACACAGTTAAGAAATGTACCCCAGCTCCATTCACTGGCCTGGGTATTTGCAGTGTGCTAGGGGCATAGATGATACCAAGTGTTTGCTTGATCCCTTCCCTCTCCTGCTTCAGCTCTTGCTGCCAAGCTTTCCCTTTCTTTTCTGCCGTTTTGGAATGACTTAGAGTGCCCTGTCCAAAACAGCCTTTACAACATGCCATAAACAGAACATTGTTACTGCATTCATTGAAGCAGCTCCAAGTGGAGTAAAGGAATCCCACTGTCCAGCCCTGCTGGTTTACAGCCCTTGTGCTCTGTCAAGGCAGAAGGCAAAAATTTTGCAGTAGTAAGAGATAAAGCAATACTTTCAAAATTAATGATCTTGCCTTATTAGACGTCCCCTGTGCTATTCTTATAAGTAATCTTGTTAAATATGTGCATTAAGATACAACAAGGCAGGGCAACATTGTAGGATAATGGTCCATCATCAGTGTTTATTAGAGGAAAAGGAGAAATGAAAGGCCTTTTCACCCATGAAGTGTCATTATCCCCCTCTTTGGCATGCTTTGAAGCCTTCTTGTGCTTGTGCAATTAGCCAAATAAGATACTTAAAGGAAAAAAAGGTAGCATTTACATCTGCTTCTACCCTATCCCCTCCTGCAGGGTGTCAGGGTGCTGCTGGAGCTGGTGCTGTGCTCGTGCCACAGTGGAGTTTGGCAGAGCAGCTCCAGCCTGCCTGGCCCTGTAGTGGGGCTGGAGTGGGAAGGGGGCCCTCTGCTAGAGCCCCCTCTGAGCAGACCATGTACTTTTGGAAGCTTGTGCTGCTTTGTCTAGATTTGGGATGGTTATGCACAATGCAATATTTGTCTGTGCCATGCATCAAACATGGAAATATTGGTGTGTGATTAGAAATTAACACAGATCATGTCACCTGTGTAGGGGCACATGTAATCCAGTGCCTTTGAGCTGGGGAACCTGCTGGGCTGCCCAGAACATGCAGTGTCCTGTCCCCTCTGTTTCACAGGTTGGACCCTCTTCTCTCTTCCCAGGCTCTGTGTTGTACAAACTGGAGACAAAGCAGTGTTTTGGCCCTGAAGGCAAGAGCATTTTACAAAAGCAGCAGAAACCAGGCATGGTTAGGTGATTCCTCCCTGTGTCACAGAGCAAGTCTGTCCTTGATCTGGGCTCAGCTGAGGACTCCTGAGGCCGTGGCAGCAGCTTGACTGATGCTCTGGGTTTGGAGCTGAGGCTCAGGAACCATCCTGGAGCTAAGCTGGCCTCACTGCAGTGCACTAACTGTGGGCAGCAGTGCCCAAGAGTTTCATAGCATTGCACCAGATTTAATAACTAGCTGGTATTTAATTTGTGGTGTGAAATAACATCTATTATTATATCTAACATAAATATTTACTTGAGAGATTTGGCTAAAAAAACCCACATTTACTTGCCTTCAAAGCCTATCAATTTCTCATCTGTGGCTGACAAAGAAAGCTTTGAGTGCTTAAATTCATTTCTAGAAATTAAATTAAAATTTTCAACACTAAAGTTTCTGTGATTCCAGACACTTTTCCTCTCCTTTTATTGTGTTTGACAGCAACTAGACTCTCAAGGTAAGTGGTGGAGTGTAGCGCTATGTAAATGTAAAGCATAAAATGAAAACTGGGGGGAAGAAAAACATTTAAGGTAGGAAATTAGAACAGTTATTGAGTTCCACACTATGGTTAATGAGTGTGCAAAAAGAAAACATCTTCTTGGCCTAGTGAGCTGGAGCATTACAACTGTTGCAACACTTCTTCTGTTTTTAGAAGGAAATAAGTAATAACCTCGACACATGGGAAGTCTTCAGTTTGCATTTTTTAATGCCTCAGGGGAGTGCAGTGTTTCTAGTTTAGAATCTGTTAAAATTTTATTTAAAAGGCAGGTTTTGTTCTGAAACCAAAACAAAAATTAACATATTAAGCATATCTGTAGGTCAGGAGTGTATGGGAGAGGGCCTGGCTCCTTCAGCAGGACATGACTTTTTCAGAATTGCTCAGCTGAGGTTATAGGCTGGGAAGGGAAGACTGAAAATTACTGTCCCTTACTGAAATAGGTTCAGTGTATTTGGCATTTATGCTGTGTTGTCCTGGGTATAATTAAAAACAGCCTGTAATGGCACCAGAGTGGAGGGGGCCTGTGCACAGATTGTTGGTTTTGGGATACTTTGGCATCCTGTCAGGAAGGGGAAGCTGGGATGGGATGGTGCTGCCCAAGTGAACCTCTCACCGTTCACTGACTGCAGCCAGAGGTCATAAATGTTACCCCTGTGTCTGGGAGTGGAGGAGAAGATGTGTCTAAAGCTTGTTGGGGACATGCTGTAGCATCTCATGCAGTCTTTTTTCCACATTGCTGCTAAGCTTATATTGCCCTCACTGTTACACTTTAACTGGACTTCTCTTGTGTGCTGTTGGTAGTAAAATGTCTGGACTAAACTGTCCTATGCTGAACTGAGTCCTGAGATAAATTAAGCAATTCCATTTTTAAGGTAAGTGGCAGAATATTGAGCAGTTGAAAAAAATCTGAACACTCTGTGAATGCATCCCTGCATTTCCAGATAAGGTGTAGGGCCATTTGGCCTGCATTAGTAAATGTTGCTTCCTCCCTGGGCTGATGAGCTGTGTAAGTTGTCCTGCTAGCACAGCTATGCAGCTTCTAGTACCTTGCTGAATACCTTATGAGATATGGTAGATAGTTTTGCATGCTGCTGCATTGGGCAGTTTAGGAATACTCTTGCATGCTTCATGTGCTATTTAAAAATCCCTTTCATGCAAAAGTTGAAGCATTTTCATCTGATGCTACTACTGAGCAAGCTGTGGGAAGGTGTGAGCAAGTTGATCAATATTTTATCCCTTCTAGGGTAATAAGTTCATTATTATTGACACAGCGTGGCTGGTTTCCTTCAGTCTGATGAATAACATCCCAAACCAAAGTAATTGGAATTCTTTTAATGATGCTTTTATTGGGAAATGTCTTGGGGCCAGGCTGGAGTTTATAGTTCAATCTGGAGAGTTGATGTTCAGATTGGACTTGGTCTAAATAACTTGGGACAGGGCAGGAACCCTCATTCTGGTCCCTCTCCTGGACAGGGAGGAGTCGGGTTATGAGTTCAGGGGTTCACATGCTAAGGGAGTGATTCCTGAGACTGTCTCTTCTCTCCTTTGGCCAGAAATTTCACTTAGGTCCTGAAGCTCAAGGGTTGGCTGACACTGTAATATGCTGCAAAACAGGCAGCTTGTGCCCAGCTGCCATCAGCCCCTGTCCCCTTCCTGTACAACCTACTCTGACAAAGTTTTCCACTCAGAGCAGGAGCAGCAAGGCTTTATTTCTTGCTGCCCTGAATGGCTGGGAGCAATTGTGTTTGTGGCCTATCCCTTGCTACCTCTCAAATTTGAAAGCTACTCTGAAGTTTGCATTATGTTTTTTTTGTTTCTCAGAGAGCTTAAAATTAAATGGTTCAAATCTGGATCAAGATTAAATAATTTAGGTCAGAGCATAGTCTCAAATGCCCTCCAGGAAACACAGTCAGTGGTTAACCTAATCAGCTCCTGTAATTCTACTGAATTCAGCTGAAACAGCGTTTCTCCAGTAGAAGGAAACTTGAAGCTTAATAGCAAGTATTCTGATTTTTCAACTCTGCTTAAGGGTAGTTCTGGCTTTGTTATTCTCAGCAAAACCCAGAAGTACTGTCAGGGCATGGGTTAGTGCTGGTGCTCAGCAGCTGGGTCCTGGTGATTTGTATGCGTTGTGGTGCCTCTTGCTTAATATCATTAAGGGTGATACTTTGGGTCAGAGTAGTTCATAAACTATGTTGTGGACTTAGAAAGAAGTACACAGGCAAGTTTTCAAACTAAAATAGAGATTACACTGAACCAAAAACTTCACTGGTTGTCAATAAAATTTGATTTTTATTTTTGTGTCTATGCATAATACATACACATGCTTTTCAATGCCTCCAGAACTTGCAACCTTTTCTGGAAAGGACTCTGATCCATAAAGGCTTGTCCTCCCTAAAACGCAGTGGCCTTGCTGTCCTCCAGCCTGTGGAGGTGCTGGGGAAACTTGGTCAGGTACTGTGTGAAGTGGCAGCTTTTTTACCTGATGGTACCATTTTATTTGAGTCGAAAATACTTAAGACACACCTGGGGGAGTGTAGATGCCACACTGGTGTGGGCATCTACTTTCACTTATGCCTTTGAAACCCTGCCTTGTCTTGTGATTTGGTGGATGTTTTTCATGTCATTCCACATGCACCTTATGAAAAAAGTGAGTGGGAAAAGGCATTAACCGACTTATTTTGTGAAGCCGGGGTGACCCAGGCTTGATATATAAGTATGCTGTGGGCAGTCAGTGTCTCTCTGCCTCCTCCATGGTCCCACTGCAGCCCCACAGCCCCTTGCTGAGAGGCATTGGTAAAGAAGGTTTTTTTTCCACTTGCAGTGAGCAAGCTCCTGGTTGCATCCAGTGCAAAAGGAAAAGGAGTCTGACGGGGCCCCAGATGTGAAGCTCTTGGGGCTGCTACATATTTCTCTGCTTGGGGGAGAGGCCAAGTGTTTGCAACTTCAGATGTAAAATGTAAAAGCACTTGGTTGTCACATGCCATTAACTGTTTAAATTGTGACATCTCAGGAAATGCTTCATCGTAATCCTCCAAATGAAGAAATCTGAAGTGAACTTCAAACTGTTTGCTCGGTTTGGGTATCATGTTACAGGGTCAGATGGTGAACTAAGAGTTGTACCTACTCTCAAATTGGTTTAAACTGCAGTCAGACAGTTCAAATCCTGAAAAATCAACTTTTACATTTTCTTTACTTTTTTCTTTGCATGTAACACCTAGGAACAATGACTACATGGCAAAGCTCGTCCAGACACTCTTCTCCAGCTCAACAGCACTGTTAGTTTAGCTTTATCATCTGCTTGAGTTTGCTTTCTTCTTCCTACTGTCAGATGAGTAATGGGAAAAGCTGCACTGAAAGTATATATGTTGGCTGCCTGGGCTTTTGCTGCAGCATCTATCTTTATTTCTCCCAAAAAGAAAAGCTTGGATCTATGATGGCAGAATATATATCTATACACACACACACACATATATATATACATAAAAAATAAACAATAAGGAAGAGACTGTTCTGATATTTTTGGTTTTGTTCCTCAGTAGTGTTCTAGTCACTTACTCTGTGAAGTGCTCCATCAGAAGATGTTTATGGTATGTAAGGACTGGCAATCTCAGCTCACCAAGGTGACCATTAAAAACAGCTTTGTAGTCAACCTGATATAAAAATGCTCCTCTAACAGGAGTATGAGAACTGAAATTATAGTGCTGTGTGGAACAAAGTTTATTCAACTGTCATACTCAAAGGTCCTATTAAGCTGTCAGTTTGGTCTGCTTTGTCCTTGACTTTGTTCCACTGAAATTAAAATGGTTTCAGTTCTCAAAGCTGAACCCTTCCAAACTGACCTCTGTCTCCACCCAGGCTGATGCCCTTCAGAAAGATTTTTTTTTTTTTTCTTGTTACTGTTGCTTCAAGATGTCATGATTGTCTCTCTGGTCAGAAGTCCTTCATTCCTTGGTTTTTTTTTTGTTTTTTTTTTTTTTTTTTCTAACATCATGGTCCATATTCATCCCTGTGTAACTCTAGGGTGCTAATTTGCCTCCAAGGGGGTGCTTTTGGCTAGTGGGTTTGATATCTATGCAGCATGTTGGCTGTCCCTAATATTACTCAAATTAAATCCAGGTCTAGGTGAAAACATTTGCAGATGAAATTTGTATGAATCCCTGTGAAGAAGGCACAGATACTAGTAGATCTGACAGTTAATCTGATGATGGTGCTAGTAATACGAAATTATGATTACTGGTGATCACGGATAGACTTCTTTTTTTTAAAGGTTTGTTTATTGTGTTTACTTCTTGTAAAACTTTTTTTGATACAGGAAAAACATATTTCCATTAAAGAATGTCATTGGGGTATTTTTTGCTTCATCAGAGTAGCTATTACTGATGTTTGCCTGTTGGATTGCCTCTCAAGCAGTTGTGGCCTTCTTGTTTCTTGAAGAGTATTCTGGTCCTGATGTGGGCATAAACAAGGCTTCTTAACCGGTGCAACCCCTGCCTGTTGTGCTGTAGGCATTACTCATCCTGCTGCCTCTCTCCTTGTACCACAGCATCCTGCTTGGGCTGAGCCTCTTGTAATCTATCTTCATGAGATGAAGGTCCCCTTAGAAATGGAGAAGCAGGAGACCATCCCATCTTGCAAGACTAGTAATAGCACTAAGTGATCTGTAATTGATGTGACTGTGTGAATCATCTGCCTTTGCTTGTTTTAACACTGGAAATGAAGGGATGGGCAAAGGGATAAAGAGAACTATGAATTCTTAAGAGGGGTTGCCTTAAATTTGTCAATCCCTTGTACAACATCTGCATGTTGTTTTGCTTTCTTCCCTGCCACTTTAGAGAGTGCTGGATCAGTGAGGAACAGATAGTTAAGTTCTTAAAGCAGTGCTTCTGTAACTATACACAGTTGGGGAATGTGCTTCTGATGGATTTGTTCCATGAAATGCAAGGAAAGGATTCATGAGTACATAAAATAACAACCTAATCAAAGAAATAAACAAGAACAAGTCTGTAATCTTCACAAAATTGGGGGAAAAAAGTGCTTCTGATGGACTTGCTCCTACTGTTTTCTTTGTAGCTGTTTCCAGAGCTCAGACCATCTGTTCCTTGTTGTAGGTTGTTAAGTGAAATGTGCTGCCAATACAAATAGCTCTGCTTGATGTTTGTTTGCATAAATTGTTTTGAAAGCTTCATGACGAATTTTAAGGATTACTTACAGGGGTAGGACTCTGTGGAGGAGGAAATATAAATTTGGTGATGCATGTTGGAATCCATTAATTTGTTTGGAATTTGTTATAAAAGTGAACATCTTATGTGTTTGTTGGAGAGGAGGGAAACAATTTCATCTTGAGCCCAGAAGGTTATGGTGACAATATGCTAACTTGGTCACATCACAGTAAACGTGATCAATCTGCCTTCGCATCTTTCTAAGCTTAACTGCCTTTACTTGCCCAAACAAACTTTCTTCGGTATATCTAACCCAAAAAATTTCAAAGAAGTGAAATCTGTTTGGGTTTTGTCACCCTCTTTGCTATTGGACAGTTGTGTGGGATCTGTGGCCTTGAAATGAGTGACAAAGGTAAGTGAGGTGAGTGGAGGGGAGTTAAGCTTGGCTGGTGTTGATTACAGGGTGCACTGTGACTTAGGATCTGTGCTGGTGTTGTGCTGTGTATGCTATAGAACATGGGGTGACAATTCCTGTTCCCCAAAACTGGTGATCTGAAAGGTGAAAAAAGATGGAAGAAGTGTGCCAAAGGGGAGAGAGAGGATTTGGTTAAAGCCATCTAAGTCAGTGTCAGAGCTTGTGTAGCCAGACTTCTTCAATGGGATGGTGCTGCCTGATAGGGAAGTGTTTGCAAGGAGTGAGCTTAGAGCAGCTTATATGGAAGCAACTCTTTTTCCTTGCAGTAGTGTACCTCATCTTAATGGAGATTTAATTCTGGTGGTTTATCTTTAGCCTGACTGTTTGGGAACTTCAGCTAGTTGAAAATGAAATGGTTACCTTCCTTCCCACCAAACCTTTGAATCTGGGTTTTGAATCGCTGAGCAGCCAGAGGTTCCTCTTGTCTCTGAAACTGTACATTACAAACACAACCCACATACGCACACACACGTGCTCCTTAGCTGCTCATCACAGCTTTGCAGTGGTAATTCTCTGGTTTTAAGTGAATTGACCTGGCTGCTTTCATCTTCAGGTAATGCAGCCCCAGTTTATAATTCAGACCAGGAGCTTATGGAGATTTAGAAAGAGGCCCAGAGCTTTGCTTTACTGTGCCAGTTAAAGCATTTATACTGATGACAGTTAAATTGTTGAGGGCTCTGTTATTCATTTACATCACAGACACTAAGGTCCTCTGACGACCTACTGCAAATGTAAGCCAGATGTACCTAAACATATCTATTGTACATTTTACTTCATTTCAAACACTTCTCCTGACTTTCAACTCAAACCTTCTGTCTGTCTTGTCATGCTACAGTATTTAATGATATTTTATTGCATTAGTTCACAAAACCCTTGAGTTTTTCAGTTGTCCTAAGCTAATGGACTGGATCTGTACCCATTTGCTAATACAAGATCTTTTTTAGTAGGTAGCAGAGCTATTAAACATAAATCAAGGTTTCCGATAAAATATTAGGTTTCTGCTCCATCTTACAAAAAGATAGTCTGCAGTTTTACCTGATGATTATACCTTACAGGCTACAGTTAAAGCTTGTTTGGGGATTTACTGCATTCCATACCCAGTAATTTCATACAAATCCATAATGATTATTTTGTACGTTCCTTTCATTTAGCTCATAAAAGAAACCACATAGTTTGTTAGCTGTAGAAGTGAGAGCCATCCACTATTATTTCCTTTGAAAGGATGCACTGAGAACCTGTTTTTTAATAAAAAGATATTTTTTTCATTACTTAGCCTGTGTATCAAAAATCAGGCAGTAAGGAGATATCCTGCCAGAACCAGCCAGCCTTGCTACAGGGAGAAAAGCAACACTTTGTCATAGCACTCAAATCTTTTTGTATTCTTTCGAAAAATAGATTAAAATAGTATAAGATTTGCAGGAGATCTATGATTTTTATTGTCATACCTTCATGAGTGAACAGGTGTCTCCTATTCACCTTTGGAGTAGGGATTCATCCTTTTGGAAGACAAAGGTTGATTGTTTGGCATGTTCTCTGGTCCCAGCTGTGGAAAGTGCTCGAGCAGCAACTTGGCTTAACATTGGTTTTGGTACATCCTTCCAGAGCGTCTCCACTCCCTGCTGCTACTTTTAAGTACATGAACAAATCCTTTTGAAGCAAATGTGATAGTGGTTAGGCTGTCCTGAAGTATTGCTCTTGATAGGGAAGCACTGAAGGAAACCACTCGGAGCATATGCTTTCTCAGTGTGGGATGCAGAGGATATAACTGCACTGTTACTTGTACTACAGCAAGCCAAGAAGCACACGACACAACTTGATCTCATTTTTATCCATGTAAATCTGGAGGATTTTTACAACAACCTTTTGGAGTTGGTTTAAAATTACATATTGTGGAAAAAAAGCACAGTGTGGCTTGTTTCTTGGTCAGAAGGTAAATACAGTCAATTGGAACTGGTTGGAAACTTCTGATAAAAGATGCCTTTGGAAATGCTGATGCAATGAAGCATCTTTTGTGAAAATGGATCTGTCTGAGAGTGTGTTCGGTCTAAAATAAGGAAGGGAGCAAAATGGGGCTGTTCACCCAAAATAGCTGCAATGATGTCCCCTGGGACATGGGAGTCCCAGGTTTATGTTCCCTCTGTGGGACTCAATAAAAATCTAGTTCCTCACAACTCAGGCTTGTGGTCAGCCTTACAGTTTTGGTGGGGTTACTATGTCCCTTTTGGAGATGGAAGGATGAAATGTTTTGAAGCTTTGTACTGGAATGCAGTGGAGAAAGAAAACCAACTTGGAAACCTCAACCATTTCCCTGTGAAAAAGGGTTCTTGGTTGTAGCTTGCAGTGCAGCTGTTTTTTCTTCAAGCTTGAGTTTACCCTGATTGTGAGGCAATGGTACCAGCAGTATGATTTTGGTAGTCCTCTGCTGTAGCAACTATCTATCATGTTCCTCAGCAATGCAGTGTATAAAAAGGAGAATGCAAAGAATGGATCTATGATGCTACTGCAAAGGAGCAAGAAGACAATTCCACTTTTATATAGGTTTCATGAACCTGTTTTGCAGACCAAGTTTGGCCTGATGATTTTATTTAGTTGGGTTTTTGAATAAGCTTGCAAATGAATCTACATGGGATCAGGCTAGTGATATCAGATGTCTTTATGCTAGGTGATAACACCAGAGTGACCTCACAGAGACTCTGTTTATCCAAAGAAAAACAATGTTAACTGTTGACTGTACACTATCATTTGAAATACAGTGCTGTTTAAACACATGGAACTTGTTATCCTGTATCCCTGAAAAAGCAGAAGCAAACATGGTGTAGTTGCTGGTCAGTGGATACAGGAGGTTTTTCTTTCAACATTTCCTCAACTGAAAAAAAACCACACCAAACCCCACATCTAAGCTTTACAAGTAAATCACTGGAAATAATGTGGCCAGGAATGTGATCACCTTTATGAGAATTTAGCAGACAAAATAACTTTTATAGCTGAAGGTCACTCAGGCTGTTGCTGCTGAACTGTGCTGCTGTCTGCAGGTGAGGCTTGGAGTTTGTAATTCAAGGCATCTCCTACAGCTGTCAGAGTCCTGGGGGGAGATGCTGACTTGGGGGCCATTGTGTGGGCTCTGGGGATGACCCCAGCTCTCCACTGGATGTCAGTGTTCCCCAGGAATGCAGCTGCCAGAGCACTTATCTGGCAGTAAAGAAAAGAAAAAAAAAAAAGAGGGGGGTTAGAAAGACTAAAAAAAAATTAGAGAACAAAGTAACCTTGACTCTTTAGAAAAGTCATTTAGAAACAAGTTTTGTGACTATTCAGCCTCAATTATAAGGCAAACCTCGACAGAAAGATCATGTTTACACTAAAATACATCTTACACAACTTCCGGGCTCACATGCCAAAAAGAGTTGGATTTAGTTTCAGAAAAAACAAATGAACATTCTTCACTCATCTCCCCACAGTCTTGATATTTTTGTATGCTGCAAAGTGAGGGATTCTGGTTTTGTCTCTGACAGTTTTTCTTTTTTTATTAGCCACAAAAAAATATTTTTTCAAAACAGTGAAAGCATGAGTGTGTCACTAAATGATTGATTGCTTGCTGGGTTTCAGCCTTTGATAATTAAGCTTAACACAATGTCTCCTCTTGACTAGAGAATGATATTGTGCCAAATTCAAAAGACACATGAAAAATTGAAATCAGAAAATAAAAACCTTTTAAAACCCAACGGCTCCCATCTGTCATGCAGTTCAGAAGGAAACATAACAGTGGAAGAGACACAGAGCATGTAAAACAGTAGGAGGAAGAGTGGTGAGCTTCTTCACAGGTTCCACCTTCACACAAGTTGCCTCCATGTGAAGTTCTTGTTTCTTGAAGATCTCTTTGGTGTGTGGGATTTGTTTTTTTTGTTTTGTTTTGGGTTTTTTGAGGTTTTGGTTTTTTTTTTTAATGCTTAAGTGGATTCACAAAGAGGCAATTTCAACAAGGATTTTTCTGAGTAGGATTGGTAGCATATATGTTTACAGACTCTAGTCGACAATGTGTTGAGTGTGTAGTCCTGTATCTTAGTTGGAATATGTTCTTTCTGACAAAAGGGCAGATTTCTGAATGGAAGTCCAGAAGGCATTTCTGGCCATGATGTGGGGCCCTCTCACCAATTCAGAAAAAACCACCCCAAATCCTGAAGTGCTCTTTCATATTGAGTTTGTTCAGCAATATTAACAAACTTTGTGTTTGTTGGCAAAGGTGACTTCACCCAGCCTGTTACAAGGTTAGCTCCTTTAGTCAGCCTTCAAGGTTTAGGCTGGAGAATTTAACTTAAAATAAAAATGAAGATGCAAATGTGTGGGAGCCCTGGCTGACCTAAGAATTAGAGTGGAGCATTATGGGTGAGTGTCCTGGTGCTTTGAGCTAAGATATGGGCTCAAAATAACAGCAATACTCCAAAATCAGGGTTGACTTCACAAAAACCTGAAGACAAACACAGAAAATCTGAAAGTTCAAAAATCTGCTGGCCTTATTCCCTCTCTAAAAGAATTTAGGTATAAAAGACCTTTGCAAACTAAAATGGTGTTTATAAAAAGTTCTCACAAATGTCTTATTAAGCATTTCACAGGAAACCAGGATTCAAATTAGCTCTTAGTGATGATCTAATTTTTCCCTATCCCAAAACAAGGACCAACTTCACTTTCCTAAATTCTGAACTCTTTTTATTGCTATTCAGTTTTTAGAAGCTCTGCAACCTCTTGAGGTCCTGGAAAGCTGAACCAGAGGGTTTGACTGAAACACTTTTGAAAAATTGGGCTGCTTTATACTATTCCTCAAGGTTGTTAGTGCTGTCCAAGTTAAGCTCCTGTCTTTTCTTCTCTAAACTCCTATGAACTGTCATGTGAAAGGTGAAATGGAAATGTGTGCTTTGTATTGTTGTCCTCCCCTTTATTCATTGCCTTATTTTTCAGCTTAAACTGTCATAATATAGTGGGCCAGGAGTTACAGTATTTAATGTCTCACAAATGTAGGCAAGGAAAACTGCAAGCAAATGTGTTAGGTTGGTTTTTGACTAGTGAATAAAAGCAGCTTCTGCATGATGAATGATGAATTTTGGCAGAGGCCATGGTGCTAAAAGTAGGATCAGGAACACACAGTGGAGTTGCAGTCCATGCAGTCAGAGCTGGTTTGAGTTGCAGCAGGAAAGATTGAACCTTGTGACATTTAGATAGGATGCAGAGTTATTTGATTTGCTCTTTTTAATCTTCTAGGTTAAGTTTTCATATGTAAGCAAAAGGAAATAGTAAACAACATAAATATAGGAAGCGAGATGCTCGCCCATAGCTTTAGCAATGTAGTGTCTGACTGATGCTAAAGGTGTCTTCTGCTGAACTAAAATATTTTTCTGAATTGGATACAGCTGGTGGAACTGTCTGACAGGAAACTGAAAACTGGTCTGTCCTGTAGTGCCTGTAGTCAAACATGCTGGGAATCTCCCCCCTCTTCCCCTGACTTTTTTGAGGTGTCAGATACCTATAAAGCCCTAAATGTGCCAGACCTGCAGGGGTATAAACCTGGTGAACTATGCTGTATTCACTGAATTCCAATAATAAGTTAAAGGCACAGATAGATGTATCCTGACTGACTGCAGGGGTGGATGCAGGACTCTGCCTGCTGAGAAGCCAGGCCACAGAAATCCCATCTAACTGACATCAATGGGAAATCGGCATCTGGGCTGCTAATTTTGTGTGTGATTCTTTGTAAAATGTAATCTTTACCATTCATTCCTACAATGTGTTTTCTTTCCCTGTGACCACCACACGGTGTTTATTTGATCATGCTGAGAACCCACATCTTATCTGGCTTCTAACTTTTTCCTTTTGAAAGAGATAACGAAGGAAGGGGGGATCAGAGCAGCAAGGGAGAGTGGTGGTGTGGATAAATATCCTATTTGCATCTGCATGGTTAGTCACAGTTGAATATTAAGGCTCCCGTTATTTTCAGCAGCTGTTACAATACGAGACTTTAAATTCTGTATAATTTTTACTGTAGCTCTAGTTTTGGCACCTTTTTTTTTTTTTTTCCCTACTAAGAATGATTACAGGAATTGTTCCACAGGGGGAGGTTTACTAATTTCAGGCAGCGCATATGGGAATTAGAAACAAATAGGCTTAATTTCCTAGTGTTTTACAGGACTGTTAATGGTTAAGCATTGCTAAGAGTCTGTGCTTTCTGCCTTTACCAGTTCTCTCCCCTTCATCTAGATGAACAACATTTTAACTTCATACAGTCAGTAGAAAAAAAGTTACTTTGTAAGTGACCCTTGACTATATTGGCTCTTGTGGCTGACCCTGGGTTAGAGGATACTAAGATAACTCAAGCCTGCTTTTTGTCAGTGTTTCCACTCTACAGGAACTCCTGGAGATGCCGTGGTGGGAATCCAGTGATAAAACTGGAGCTCATTTCTCACTTACAGAAAGGAAAACAAAACTGAGGAAAGAATGCTTCCTGCTACTCTTTGGTCAGTCGATAAGCTTAATTGGCCAGACCTGCCTGCTGTACATTGATTGTACCTACTAATAAAAGAGCTATTGATTGGCACTTTATTTAGCACTGGCTTGCATGGACTATAGTTCCTGCTAATGTTATTACTACATCAACCTTTTCCTGTTCCCCAGTTCTTTAGTGCAATAAATTATGTCAAATGCCACTAGTGTTTCCAATATTCTTGGATAGTTTCTTTAGGGTTTTGACCTCCTTACTACAGAGTGTGTCATCTCTAGTACGTGTGAAGATGTCTAATGGGATGCAGGAGGAATGTAGATGCTAACTTGTTGTGGAAAAGTACTGGTATTGTTATGCCTACATCTTATGTTTAAACTGGATCCAAAAAAATCAAAGAAATTGATATTCTTTGACATCTATTTAATATGACTTATTAGTGAGCAGTGGTGCCAGATTAATGGAGACAAATATCTCTATCTGGAAACTTGATTTGTCTTCGTAAGCTTGCTACTACCTGTAGCGTCCAACTTGTTAAAGCCCAGAGCAGTGGTTCTGTGCCTGTCACAGGAGCAGATCTGAGACCTCCTTGGTGAGAAGTGCTGCCCTTAATCTCAAAACAGAGGGGTTTGGGGCTCAAGCAGGTAACGGGTCTTTCAGACCTAGTTTTGGTCCCCAGTCTGCCACAAACAGTCCCATTATTGTACATGAATTATGTAATCTTCTGCATTCTATTCCAGACTGTTGCTGGAAACTTGAAGCAGTTGTAGAAATTCTGCTGTGCCTGTGCACACTGTGATTTGAAGTGCTTTATAAACCTGGCAACCTGGCTCCCTTTCACAGGGAGAAGGGAGGCTCTCTGGGATTACCCCCAGCCAAATTGCAGCTGCCTATTCTAAACCCTGGAACAGCTAAAGCCAGTGTTCAAGTAAAGACTATAAGATATGAATGTACACCCTGGCCAGCTATTTTAACAGGGTTGTAACTGCTGCAGATGATGTGATGACCCTGTGCCCTGCACTTGTATAAATGCTGGCACTGGGATGCACATAGGAAATGCTCTGAGAAGTATCTGTAAGAACCCAGAAAAAGTTGTGGAATAAGATCCATAACAGGAGAGATTAGGGAAGTGAGGTGGTACTGGCAAACACAACATTGTTAACCCAAGAAATCAAGACCACAAACATAAACATAGGTTAGAAATTGGTGTCTTCTGCTGTTAGTGCTCCTTCCTGCTGTTGTTCTGCTCCAAGCATGGCTCCTGGAGGAAAGGTTCTGTTCTTTAACTGGGGCAAGTTAAAAATCAACAAGCTAATTCCACAATTATTTTTCAAGAAGCAAAATGCAGCTTTACAACTTGCATTCAGATATACCAGGGTGTGTTTGACAGGGTTTCATACCTCACAGTGCTCCCAAGGCAAGTATTAATTGCCCCATAAAACACACTCTGTCATGTCTTGTGGCTCAACGTGTTACAGGTCTGTGCAAACTTGTTTTATAGCCCTAGCAGCCCACTACTGCTTCTGAGAAATGTTTTCCTTTTAACGGGGGAAAGAAAAACAACATTTAAAAATATTATAACAGTGACAAGGAAGAAGGAATGCTATAGAATTTCCACTGGCCTGAAAAGCTGTCACAGATTAAACACCTGTTATAAATGGGTGCACATATATTATTTTGTATTAAGGAATCTTCTGTCTCGAGAACAAATCCATCTCCTCTAATTTGAGGTCCTACCTGATATCTAGGCCAAATGTTGCCTTACTCTGACTTGGGGCAGAAGTAGAGGAGGGTTTGAGCAGCTGCAGCCACATCCTGTGGCTCAGCAGTGCTTCAGTAAAGCTGTGCCTGGTGCTCCAGAACATGCCATGGGCTTCATGACCTCATTGCATGCAAAAGCCAGTTGCTGTGAATCTGACTCTTATTTACCCAAGATGTTTCCACAGTAATTATGGCAACTGAAAACAACAGAGAGGACTTTTTGACTACTGAGAATTGTAATTGTCCTTTCCAAGTCTTCCAGTTCCCACTCCCACATCTCCTGGAATGAGACTGAGCCAGCCAGCAACAGATTACAGCCTAGCCCCAAAGATTCACACATGGAGTATGTTCACTGGGTCAAAAAGAGTTATTTCTAATGTCTAATCACAAGCATGTGGCTGAGTCTGTGTGGGACCAGGTTCCAAACAAAGGAGAGAGTATCCCTGTACGTACACATGCTAGTAAGGCCTATGGGAGCAGTACCTTAAGGGGTGTTTGAGAATACAACCCTCTGCCTAGTTTATGTGCCTGCACTGCAGAAGAAGCCTCTCTCTATGCTGAACAGGAAGAGATGCTCTTCTCAACCACCTGGAAAATTGCTTTGGGTTTCCTCCCTCAAAATTATTTCTGGAGTTGATCTTTATGATCAGAGTAAGCTCAGTTCCTTGCCCCATTCCTTCCTGGTTGTCTTCTAAATCTTGACTTGTGGTCAAGCCCCAAAAAGGGGATTGGAACTTGCTGTCCCTCTTTACAAGGTATTTTTAGCCCATTCCCCACTGTGCAGCAAGTAGTTAATACTGGATTTAGTACCTGCTGTGCTGTGAGCTATTACCTTTGTGATATGGGGAACATTTTATAGCCGCTTTTCGGTCTGTACCACTGGCAGAATGATTTCATGATGTGTATAGATGTTGAAGATTCAGACCTCAGATTTGTCAATGTGTTGCCAAGTATCTAGCATAGGCACCCAGTTAAACTATAACTTAGTTTTTCTTGGTTTGTGCTTTGCTAAATCTGGATGATTTTTCTGCTTTTTAGCTCAAAAGTGAGGAGAGATCCAAAGATTTTCAAGTGACAACTCTCTGGCGAGGAGATCTGACTGAAGTTTACTCATTAAAGATTGCAAAAATACAGCTTTCTCTACAAAAGCTAAGCTGAGGGTCTTGCCAAGGTTTGAGCTAGAATAGCATAGAATGTGCCTATGCTATATAATATATACAGCTTCTCTCTGTAATAAATGTACAATATTTTCAGACACTGCTGCTACAGAGCAGTTGAGCAGGAAATTGTTTTTATTTGCAAGTAATGTGATATGAAGTGGAATGATATTCTAATTTATGAATAAGTAAATCTTACTTTGACAAGAGTTAATTCTATTATGTATAAATATTTTTCGTTTTAGAGTTGTAAAATCTGTAGAAGTTAGAACCTTATTCATGAATGTTCTGAAGATTTATGAAGCATTCCTTTTGTGTTCTCCTCAGGACACACAAGGAACTTGCTTCCCCTGCCTATGTGAATTATCCCTCGTTAAATCCATTTTTTGTGATTTATCAATCCTCTCTACCCTCACTTGCAGGCTAATGTATCTGAGAAGCTACTGTGTGTAACAGTCCCTTAAATCAAGGGGAAATAAGGAGGTTTGTTAAAGTAGATTTAGAAAAAGTTGAAGGGATAGTTCCCCAAACTACTACTCATGTCAGTGTCCTTGTTACTTGCAAGAGTTTCAGTTCAGAAGAGCTTTATGCCCTTGGTCCTGTGCTGTCTAGTGCTCAGCCCACTCCTGCTGCAGCTGAGGCAGCCCTGATCCAGAGCAGGGAAGGGAGGCTGAGAAAAGGAACCCGTTTTGAGGCGATAGGAAACACATCTTTTAGATGAAAAAGCAGGACCAGGAGAGAAAGTTTGAGAAGGAGGAAGATGCCTGTGCAGTTTAAGACTTGATAGCATATGAAAACGGTCTCTTGCCTGTCAGAAACAACAGCAGCAAAAACCAAAGCAAAAAACTCCACAAACAAAATGTGTATTCAAATCGTGTGATTCCCACGGCTTCAAAGTGAGCTCATGCAAGGATCGCGGTGTGGCAATGTATTATAAGAAATGTGATATCTTGTCACTTTAATGCACACAATGTCTAAGCCTTCAAAAAAAAGAGAAAGTTTTATGATCCCAGATAGTTTGTTTAAGCTTCAGTTTCCTGGCTGAGTCTTGTCAGAAAACTCCCAGACCATGTTCATGGAGTGAACACTTACAGAGGCAGTGACTCCTTGTCCGATTAAAGCTCCAGGAGAGGCTGTAATTTCAAGATGGCATCTTAGGCATAATATTGGAACATTAAGCGTTCTTGGGTTTTTTCTTGAATACTGAAAAGCAATTTCCCTGATAGCACTGGGGACGATTGAGGCATCAATAATTATTGCCAGCAAGGCTAAGCTGGTGAGAAAAGACAGAGGTGACTTATTTTTCTCAGTCCTTCTAAAATAGGTCAGTTCCCATGGTAGGGGAACTGTACTGTTATGAACTGACCATATGAGCTACATCTGTTGGCCATGGGGATGCGTGTGTAATGCAGCTCATCAGGCCACATCAAATTAAAACTTTGGCCAAGTCTGCAACAATACAAATAATTTTATAAGAACAGTAAAATGACTTTGTTCAGTTTGGCATTGTTTGCCTTTAGGCTGTGGTTATGTTTGAGTATATGAAGATGCATAAAATAAGCAGATACTTTTCTCTAGAAATACTATAACTTATCTATGAGGCACTAAATAATAAATAGTAGCAAACAATAGCAATGTAATTTGCCCGGTAAATTATTGCAGGTGAAATAGTCTGTAACTTCTGTAGTCCAGTGCAGCAATTGAGGCTGCAAAATGCAAGTGGTGTTTGGATTAAGAATTAAAAGTTACTTTTGCTGACTGGATGGTACAGTCCACATAAACACAAATCTGCTCCTTCTCTTGCAAAGTGTGCAAATAATATGGTGGCTGGTAGCTCAGATAAGACTTATGATGAAAGGGAAAAGAGCATTACAGAAATAGGAATATAGTGTAATAGTAGTGAATTGAAGTTGAATGAAGGAGTGAATTACAGGGAGTTTGTCATGAAGGGAAGGAAGAGGTGAGCTTGAAATTAATTACTGCAGCTTTGGAGTTGCAGCTTATTGCAGTGGTTTTGGAGATGGGATGAGTCAGTGTGTAGCAGAAATCCCCACTCATTGCACATCAGGAAAGGAATTTTGCTTAGATGCAACTTGTTGCAATTTCTGTGTTTTTTCATTATTAGCACCAAATACCCAGGTCTATCCCATAGTGATAATTCCCAAAAAGGTTTTCGTATGTAGAACTTGCACAGGTGACTGTACACGTGAATTATAAAATATTTTGGCATTAGTTTGAGGAATGGGCTCTTGAATATAAATGTAGATAGGAAGATATTTGGCAGCAAAATGTTCCTACCAAATTCATTCACTGTGTGGAGAAAATGAACAGCTAACAGATAATCATATGCAAACATTTATTGACTACTTTGAGACAACTCAACATTTAAATCACTAGTAGCATCTTTTAATATTGATTGAGGTAAATACTACACTGATAGCATCAGTCAATATATATGTGTAAATCAACATGTGATGTTTTTACTGTATGTTTAATGTTTTTGAGTTATGTGCTTCTGGTTCTGAAACTATGAACAGAAGGCTGGAAATCATTTTGGTCCTGACAAAAGGTGCTGCCTTTCTTAAAACATTAACATTTTAGGTAATTGGCTGCAGCACCTGACAGCAGCACTGTAGCCTGATTGAAGCTGTGTCCCAGCAGTGCCACCATAAACCACAGCACCCAGAGTTCATAACCAGGGCAGATCTGGAGGGAGGAAGGGAAGGCACCAAGTTTTTTAAAGCTGAAATGTGATACGTAAAGTCTCAGTAACTCTATAATTTTGAAAACATCTCTTTAAATAAATCATGTCACATTTAGGAAAATGTTTAACTGTAAGAATTGTTTGGCTAGAAGTCCGAAGCTGGTCAGTCAGGGAAGCTTGATCTGTGCCAAATTAATGAATATCATACCATGTTCATGAATATTTAAGGATGGGAACCAATATAAATCACATGGCTTTGCTGCTTTCAACTCTCTCTACCAGATTCCACATTCTTGCCCAAAGCATCAGTGCCTCCACAGGGGAAATACCATGTGTGTCATGTCTCATGATGCTGTTGCATAAATAAATTACTTACCTAAATATCACACTTACTGCTCAGAATTACACAAACTTATGATTACCTTGAAAAATGCTTTTCAGTACCTGTTTACTGAGGCAGGATATGGGCTTAGGCTGAGTTCAGGCTGTGGTTTGGCCCCTGCTGGTAAATGGCTGAAGATTACTGTTCCTCATAGGTACACTTTAGTAGTATCACTGTGGAAGAATAAGCTCGTACCAAAAGAGTGAGACCTCTTTTCCCTGTTAATTCCTGAAAGAAGTTTCAGCCTTCCTGTGAATAACCACAAAATATTAGCAAAAGCCTTAAAACAGCCAAATATACCAAAACAGATAAGAAACTAAAACCCCAGGAAGTCCAGGGCAACTTGCCATTCATCTTTCACTATTTTATGTTCATTGGCATATTCATAGATCTGACTCTCCATGGAATTGTAATTTGACGACACTAATGATTATTGAGAAATAATTTTTCCACTGGGGAGAAAAATGTAGCACAGCCAATTTGGATGATGGCATAAGTGATTCAATGGTTTAAATACTAATAAAAGTTGAAATATCTTTGTAAGGGTTAATTGAAGGGCTTTTTTTCAAGCCCACTTAGCTAAAAGTAATTAAAAAGGAGAGAAAAACCAACATGATTGAGGCTATTGATATTGGTGAGGGTTAAAAAATAAAAAATGCTGTGTCAGTTTCTGTCCTTGGAGAGCCTACAGGACCCTGAGGCACCATATTCACAGTCATTTCAGGCAAGTAAATAACAAAACCAGAAAAATATCTTAGGCCATTGCCTGGAGAGGGGCTTAAAAAATATTAAGAAAAGACAAGAGCAATAAAGAGTCCTTGCAGCTTTCCCCGAAGCAGGAAGACTGTCAGGAACAGCTTTTTAAACATAATAAAAAAAATTCCAGGATCTTCTGGGCATGAATGAGCTTAGCTCTGGTGATGTTTCAGTGACATACATCAAAGCATACCTTCAATGTGTAAATTTGCCTGACACATTTTTAAAGTCTCCATGGGGCATTTGCTGCTGTTATCAGTTAGACCTGAGAACCCTAATTATATTCCATTTGGAATTTGATGGCCTGTTTTATGCAGGAGGTCAGCCCAGACTGTAATGGTCCCTGCTGGCCTTGCTATTTGTGAATGTAATGAGTGAAGTGTCTCATCCTACACGTGCTCCAGCAGCTGGGTATATTAGCATACAATAGGTGACTTCAGTAACATTAACCACAGGGCTCAGTGAAGTTATATCTCTAAATATTTGGAAAGTCAAATCCTGAATATCTGTCACTATTTCTTTAAACTGAAATATTTACTGGTAAAATACAACGGAAGAAAATTTTTTACATGTGTTTTATGTAGGGGATGGTTTTAGGTTACTCCTTAATTCTGATCATGTCTGTTTAGGTGCGTGCTCTTAATGCAGAATTTGTGCAATGGAGATGTATTTGGGCTGGAGAGAAACTTTCCTTCTGCCCCAGTGTGAGTTCCCAGATCTCTTTATGGACTGTTAGCAGACACATTCATAGTCTGTTGTCTCATGTGAGGACATTTCACTCATGTATCCTGGATCTGCTCCATAAGAGAGCTGACACTGTTTTAGCTTTTCCTGTCATCTCAGGATGCTGCTAATGACTCACAGGTTGTACGTTGCACCTTCCCCTTGATGCCTCTTATAGGTTATTAACTTCTTTGATGCATCAGTGTCAGGAAATAATGTCAAAACCCCAGTCTTCTCAAAAACCTGTTATAGGGACTTGAAAGAAAACTCACAATAGCAGTAATGCAGAAAAGCTGAGTAAAAGATTTTTCTTTACTCATTCAATTTAATATGCAATCAGAACTGAGACAATTTAATTACTTTTTTGTTTATAAGCATATAAAATTAAGAGTTACCATTTCTTTTACTTATGAAGATAAATTTAATATCAGATGTAAACCCTACTATATTCTCTGTCATAACTTTTCTTGGTAATTGTATGTGTTTTAGTCTTTTCTGACTAAGTCTCTTAATTGTCAGGTAATCAAGAGCCATTTAGTGTTATAATTCCAATCCAAAGCAAATCAGAGAGATTGGATATTGGTTTTCCAAGGAAAACCTAAATGGCATAGCACCGAAGATGACTTACCTGGCATCACTCTTCCTCAGGCACTAACCAGAGATCAGAGCTTGGTGTTAGCAAACAATTTATTGGCAGAGCTCTATCAGACTAGAGAGCAATCTCTGCTGTGCCAAGAGCTTGGGAAGGGTTGGTGTTTTGTAAGACAAATATATGGTCCTGATTGTCATATGGAACTCTGAACTGGGTAATGAGCACCTAATCTCCTGTGTGATGAAACCACTGTGATTTGAACACAAAAAACCCAGCTTGAGGGCTTCTGGAGTTTCAAACCTCACAGTAATCCAAGTCTTGAAGTTCACAAGCCCAAACAGAGACGTCTCTGAAGGGTCTGATGGTAGAAATATGTCTTTAAATGTTACTGGAAGTCAGACAAACAATTATCCATTAGATTGGAGACTCCAAAATGGGGGCAATGAAAACTGCCCACTCTTTTACAGAAACTTTAATTTGGTGCCTAAAATATTTTAAAGATAAAATGTGGGAAACATTCATAAAGGGGAGTTATGAGAAAGATGGGGACAGACTTCTTAACATGACTGGTTGTGGCAGGACAGGGGATAAAAGTCTTAAACTGAAAGAGGGTTTTTTAAACTAGATATGAGGAATAAAATTTTTTGAATGAGGCTAGTGAAACACTGGCCAACTTGCCCAGATGCTAGATTCCTCATCCCTGGAAATGTTCATGGTCAGGCTGGATGGGGCTCTGAGCAACTTGATCTAGTCGAAGGTATCCCTGCTGTCTTTGCAGGGGGATTGGACTAGATGACTTTTAAATGTCCCTTCCAACCCAAAGCTTTCTATGATCTGAAAAGTAATTGGAGGGAACTCAAGAAGAAGTTCAGACTCCATCCCATTCACGTTCCACGTGTGCTGGTGCTGCATGACTCCACTTGAGCAGAGTCACGTGAGTCCACATGGCTCATCTGTAATTGTGCCCGTCTTAGTGCCCAGGAAAGAGGAGAGAAGGTGAGATAGCACTAGAAGAGAGGAATCTGCAGATACTCACAGACTTCTTGGTACTAAGTTTTTATTTTACGTGCAACGGGTTTGTGTTCGGAACATAGGTGCATTTATAGGGCCTGAGTTGAGCTCCAGTGAGGAGCAGTTACAGAAGGAGCCTCAGAGGCATTGCCAGCCTTTCCTGGGAGCATCTAGGCTTTCTTGGAAATAGCTGGAGTTACTAATGATCCCTAGGCACTGGCTGGACACAGTCCACAGGACAGGACTCCTCAGTACAGAGGTAAACTTGTGCCAGGAAGGGAGGTGGGGACTTGGGGATGTGAGATGGAGGTTCTGAAGTGCTGAAGAGGGCTAAAAAACCCTAGGTCAGAAGGCAACTTTTACCAGGGAAAGTGGCTCACAACTGCTCCATCTCTGAGCTTTGGCTGATGCCACAATCTAAGCCTAAATAATTTGTGATGGGATGACAAAAGTTCCTTTGGCTTTCACGTTACACTGCAACTTCTGAATTTTTTAAGGATTTAGTCCTAGCTGCTTTATATGTGGATGGTTTTACATTTAATGAGGTGATGCTAATTTTCAGTTTAGTCTATTTAGTCTTTGTTATGAAGAGCAGAAGCAGCTGCTAATTCCCCTTGAGACTGTTCATGTGGAGTACCTGCACCCACCTACATGTCCTCATAAATTGCTTCCTGAACTAAAATGAGCTCTCAGTATTCATTTACTGGCTTTTGGCAGATTTAAGTGGGAATATAAATCTGCATCCGCTTTTTGATTCACAAATGCATTTTATTCCATAAAGAATTCATGCGGCCACATATGAAAACTGCACCTCTGTTTCTGCTAAGTTATAGTCTTTCCTTTCTGTCAGATTCTTTCTCTCCCCTGCCCCCATTTGCCTGCTCCCATATTGCTAAATAACTGTAGTTTTAGCATTGCCAGAACAGAATATTCACTAGCAATTCTCAATTCTGACATCCTAAAGCCCTAGAGTCATATTTCAGGCCTGGATGGCACTTAAAGGCCCATAATCTTTTGCTGAATGGGTTTTGCAATACGCAAGCTGAGGCAAATTATTCAGTTTAAGGACCTGAGCTGCTCCGGGAATTCAGGGCTGCAATGTGGCACACGCGGTTGTTTTTAATTATTTATTTATTTAGAAAATGTTTGAGCAGGAAAACCTGCAGGGATAGAACATTTCACATATCGTTAGTTCCTGGCACTGCGGCCTTGGAAAAGAAAACGCAGCCATTACACCATCCTTGGCACTCAAGTTCAAGCACAGAGTGGAGAACCCAGGAAAAGCCAATGGAGAACGGGAAAGGGTTGGGGGCAGAGGAAGATCCTGGGCTGGGGGGTGTGACAGTCTTGTTCCTGTCAAGGAGAATGGGGTTTAGTAGCAATAGATAAAATCCAAAGGTTGGTGCTTATAACGATGGTTTGATTTCTTTGATGTGAAAAACAGTCACTACTGTTTGTGGCCTGGTGAATCCTGGTGGTTTTCCCTGTACGATTTAGGGAAGGCTCTTTCAGGGTCTCTGTTAGAAAAGCAGCACCAGGATGAATTCAAACCCCCTTTCTGCACCAAAAAGGGTGCATGGTGAAGGCTTGGACTTCTGTATTCTCTGGAAAAAATTTTCTAGCATATTGCAAGGATATATCTGAATAGAGTTAATAGTTTTATGCTATGGCTAATAAAAGATTCCCACTGGTGCTCCAGTAAGTTAAAGATTCCCCTTGTGAGCTGTGTCTGTGATGTAACATGGTACACCAATACATATGGTAGCCTTACTGCCTCCTAGATAAGATGTAAAATAAGTCTCTATGGCAGGACATAAAACTTTTTTAAATCTCAGATTTTTAAAAAAATATATATTGTATAATTAATATACTATAAATATGTTAAAGTATAAATAGTCTTTATTTCCTCAGTTCACAGAACTTAGACTGTTTCTGAATATATTTTTATGCTGATGAACCCAGCAATTATTTTATATCTTTATCTCCCCTTCCCCTATGAAGTTCATGTAGGATTACTCCAGGGTTAATGCATTGGTTATTCCAGGATCCTACCCTTATTACAACATGAGTAAATGTTGGGTTGTGCTTCCAGGTAGTGCAGGTGAGTTAAGAAATCAGCCCTCAATATCCAGATCTTCAACTGAGTATGGTGTTGTTTTTTATTTCCTCTGCTGCAAAAGTTCAGCTCTGTAATGAACTTCTGCATTGACAGCAAAATACGGGAGTATTTCAGAGGCAGGTTTGTAAATGTGGAGTCTTTAAAATCAAAATGCATGATCAGAAGTGAATAATCTTATACTTATGAACCTTAATGTTTTAATTAACTTCTCTATTGTGTTGGTATTTGATTACCTTTACAATAATAAACATAGGAGGTAGTGTAAGGTTAAGGCAGGAATCCATTTGGTATGTTTCTTGTTCAGCTTTTGTCGTTTGATTCTGTGACTCTAAGTGAGATGGGAGACACCTGAAGATATCTGCAGGCTAAATTTAATGATTTTTAATGATTTATTTTTATAATTTTAAAATATCTTTTTGAGAAAATATTAATCTTTAATATTAATCTTTAATATTAATGTGGACAAGAGAAAGTAGATGATAATACAGTAACCATCCAGATTTAAGTGTGAGGGGCCAGATGCCCAGTAAGATGTGCAGTTGTGAAGTCAAACTGTTTTGCACCAGCCCAGAATCTGGGGCAAATTTCAAATCCCTTCGGCATGAGAACTTTGTAGCTCAGTCATGCTATTCAATCACACTACAAACATCTATTTCGTATGTTCAGTTATTTCTTCTTTTGCGGGATTTACCAAAAATTACAGGAGAAATTATTCTTTATGACCTTATTACTCCTCTCTGTAGTGCCACCCTCACTCAGCAGCCTCTCTCCTACCGGTGGTGGTGTCTGTGTGTGCCGGATCTCATCAGCCTGCTCAGGGACTGACTGCTTGGCAAGCGCTGCTGCTGCTTCCTGGCAGTGCCAATGTAGTTTAACTTCAGCAACCTGAAGGACCGGTGGTGCCAACAGTTTAAAGGCAGAGCTCTCATTGAACATGAAGTATTTAAACTCGTATGGTTTTCTACCCCCTGGTAGGAAAGTGTTGGCAGCTTTCACCTTGGAGCTCTGCTCTTCTACTCTTTTTTTTTTTTTTTTTTTTGATTTTTATTTCCACCAAAGTTAGCACAGGCTAAGCTGGCAGTGCCTGAGGGGCCTTCTTTGTCAGGCTGCTCAGTTGCTTCTTGCCAGATGATAGGGCTTCTGGAAAGGGAAACTTTATCACTTCTTGTGTAGTAAATCTCTATAAACAGCTTTTTGGCTGTCCAGGGAAGTTTAGGTGGGATAATTGCAATTAAGGTGCTGCTGTCAGAAAACTACTTTAAGTTGACTTCAATTATTTCTTTTAAAAGTCTGTGGTTTTTTGCAGTTCTTTTGGCTGCAGTTCTTATTGGAATTCAATATTTAACAAAGGAGCTGATGGTACCAATCAGTATCAACTGGGCTTGTGTTTTGCATGCAGGTACTACATGGATTTCAGCACGCAGCTCTGTTGAGGTCTCAGGCAAGACTCTCAAAATTGCTGGGCTTGTGGTTCAACCCACCTCAGTCTGTCAGAGATGTTTATCAACCTCCCTTCATAAGGCATTGTTTGAAAGAACACACCCCTCTTCAGGGGTATTAAGAACATGTCCCACCAAGATTGTTCTGTCCCAGCCACCCACTTACTACCCAGCACACTCTAGGCATGTGGTACAAGCCAGGAATGAGGCAGGCACAAAAAAATGTTAAAATAGTTTGACCATCCCTTTACTTAAGCCCACTGAGTTGCTGGGGACTTGAAAGAGTGTTCACCTCTTGTCCCTCTGTTGAACTGGTCTCCATACAATTTCAGCAGTCTGATTCTGGCAGGTATGTTCCTCAGGTTGTAAGATTGAAGAATTAGTGAGGACCTTGGCTACCTGGGCCCATGAATTCTATCAAGTTGGCTGTGTTAAAGCATATCCTTTTGCCAAGCACTTCACTGTACTCAGATGGAATTCACTGTTGATGTATCATACATTACAGCATCCAACTAATCTGCTTTGCACATGGAATAAGTGGTGCTGGTGATACCAGTTAAGATATACAAATGTAGGATGCGTTGTCTACATAAAAAAAATTGCTTGTATATTTTTGGACATATTATTCTTGGCATTTTGGCATGGATCACTGCCTCCAGAAACATTTTGTAGGTTTTACATGCTTTTGCACTGTTAAACTGTATTATATTTCCTGTATTTGTATTGGCCTAAATCAATTGAATTTACCTAAAAACCTTGGATTTTGTTCAACTTGCTGGTGGAAATTTATTTTTATTGTATAGCCAGATACACACAAAGTCTTGAAAAGGAGGGTGTGGAGAATCAACTGCTTGTTTGCTTTGAGTATCCCAGGAAGAACACGGTGTTACAGGGCTTTGTAATAGCTTAGTCCCAGAGCCATAAAAGTGCTTAAGACAAGAGTTACAAGTGTTGTAAGGAAGACTTTCTGCTTAACTTGGGCTTGAGGTTTCTGAGAGTATATAAAACATGTGCTGTTTTGCATGATCAGTCCCAAACCAGGGTGAATTCAGTGGGTCACGGCTGTAAAGGCACATCAGTGTGTTCTGGTGGGATCTGGGCATCTGTGTCTGCAAAACCCCACCAGAGCACAGAGAGGTGTGAGGGCTTGTTGGCTCCTGTGGGTGTTTCAGAGGTCTGATGGATGGACTTGCTCTATGGTTCAGAGAAACATTCAAACTGTACTGAAATTAAATGGGAGACTCTTGGGTTTGGGTTGGATCTCGGGTCAAGGCCCTCAAAGTGTTTTAGAGTTTGGGTCTTAGTGTCAGCTTTGATAAAGGAAATGGTATTTAAAAAAAACCAAACACAAACAAAAAGAGCAAGATAAGAAAGATAAGGCATATTTAAAAAATCCTGTTAAAAAAGAAAAAGAGAACATTTAAAAAGTGGTGAAAGATGTGGATGCTTAATGAAGGCACATATAATATTAACTGACTTCTAAGCAAAGTGTGATTTTTTTTTTAAAGATTTTTTTTTAATTTATTTGCTTCAGGGTTATTTTTAAAGTTTTTTGTTTTCTTTAAGAGGTAAAGTATTTTTCTTTCATACTTTGAGAACCGTTTTCTTCCATGTTAGGATCTATTTGTGAAGAACTACTTCATCCAATTACACAGTACTCATTAGATGTGCTAAATTTAACTTTTTCAAACTTCTTGTTTTCCAAGTGCCTGTCTCCAGAAGGGAATTCTCCTGCATGTGGCTGAGATGTGTGTTTATTGTAGCTTCGTTTTCATTGGCAGTGAAGTTCTGAGAAGTCATTTCCTCCAGGTTTGATGCATCCTAGTTGCTTACATGAACTGTTTCCCAAGGTACAAGATAGATTGATGAGTCAGAGAAAGATCTGACCGCAGAACAAAAAGTAATTTTCTTATCTTAGAAAGATGTCATTACTGTTCATTCCTAAAATATGTCAGCAGTATCAAAGGTACCTTTAGCAACATTTGGAGATGGTCATGGCTGTTCTTGGAGGTCTAACATGTCCAAACTGAAACAGTCTGTAAAACACCAACGCAGTGATTTGAGGATTATGAATGTAACACACCATAGTTACAGCCTGTGCAGCCAATTCTTCAGTTTTTTTCGTTTAGATTGAGGTGAACTATATATAAGATGCTTTACTTTCTTCACTTTAAGCAAACTAAAGATACTATTAAAAACAGTTTTATGCCAAACTCCTGGATTGATGCAGAATTTCCCTTTCTGCTGGAAAAAACCTGAAATTCTGCTGAACATGTTCAAGTTCATTATTTAGTCTTTACATGTTCCTGTTTTTTGTGTTCTGATCAGCTTTCTATAGTGTGTCTTTGTTAGGTAATTCTAAGTGTAATAATTGACTGACTAATGCTGATTTATAGTATTTTTGTGAGCAGTTTAATTCCACATAAGTGTTTCACTTCAGAGTTCAGCAGAGTTGGTCCCCATGTTGAAGTTGTCTCCCCTATTGTTACAGCTAGGTAGGTAATATTTTGGGAGAAATAATGGAAAAAGGAAAATGCAGATTAGCCTGAGACAAAGTTCAGGTAGACTGTGATGCCTTTGCAAGTCACAGAAATATAAAGAGCTGTTGAATTTAAACCTCTGTCTCATGAATCTTTTTCCCACTGTGATATGGAGATTGTGCACTTTCCGAGTTCAATATTCTCTTTGGTAGTAGAATAATGAATTATATAAAAGGTAGTTTCCCTTTATTACGTGTAAAATTAAAAAAAAAAAAGGGATTCAGGCTGCATTCTGCAATATAGGTTTCATCTGCTAAGGAGGAGGGCAACCTTTGGTTTTGTTTTGGATTCTGGTTTTCCTTTTAGTTTTTTTGTTTGTTTTTGTTTGTTTGTTTTGGTTTTGGTTTTGGTTTTTTTTTGGATAAGTGGCTCACACCTCTTTTTGTGTAAGTTTTATCTCAAAGATCCCAGGGAGATACTTTAATATGGGTAGAAGCTTGATTTGTGAAGCTTGATTTGTGAAGTTGGCCTATCCAAGAGATGAAGCAGCGAGTTATCACCAAAATACTCCTGTTCAGTATTGGGGATGCAATTGTCTGACAACCCAGATGCTCCTGGCAGGGGTAAAACTGTTCTACTGAAGTGGACAAGAAAACTTGCCACTTTGCTCACATAAGACAAGGGAAAAATGAAGAGTTTTAATCAAATTACATACAAGTCTTGTTCTTATGTGTTTTCTTGCTGCATAATAATCTTTTAATATTAAGATGGATGTCAAAGATAAATCTGTGTTATTAAAATCATGGCTCTAGCTTTGTCCTCAGCTGGTGATGGATTTATTAACCAGTACAACTTGTGTGCTTGCTGACACGGTAGGTTACCAGGACTGGTAAGAATGGTGATGAAGAGGGTGTTTGTCATCCTGGTTTCAAAGGCATCCACATGAAGCACTTGTCCATCAAAATTAACTTCAGCCATTTAGTGAGAACCACCCTAACATAAAAATGTAACCTTTTAGTCCCGTCTCCAGCAAAACATTGGAGTGTTTTAACTAATACATGGCTGGGTGTTCTAGTGAGATAACAGCAGTAAAGAACATTGAGCATAGTTAAGATTTTTTTTTTCCAATATTTATTATTCCAGTTTCTGGTTTTGATCTCCCCATTATATGTAATTATAAGAATCAAAACACTTGAAGGCATTTTTGCCAAAATTTCTCACTCATAATGTAAGTACAGTGGCCATAAATTGACAAGGTTACCTGGAATGGGAAGAAATTTTTATTTACAGAAGATGGTAATCTGCAATTATTCATTTCAACATAAATAAGTTTTATTTTTGTAGTTTGTCTTATTAATCTAATTTCATATGTCAGAGTCACAGTATCATTTGGAATATTATACATTATTAGTGACATTTTATTAAACTCTATAATAAAGTTGAAAATAGTAATTTGAAATACTTGATTTATAGGTATTGGACCTAAAATGCATGTCTGTGTCTTTGTGTATGAGAAGAAGAGAATGAGATGTCAGAAAAAGCAAAGCAAATTCCTTTAGGAGCTACATCTCCTTTCAGTGAATAGTAATTTAAATACAAGGCCTTTTTAGGGGCTTTAGAAATGAGGCCACTGAATCTGTTTTGATCTGGATTCTTTACAACCAACAAAAGGGTTAACTGCCTGGAAGAAGGTGGGCATTGCTAAGCACATTTTGTCTATGAGATAAAGATCATATGAAAATTTACATGTTAATGGAACATTTAAGGGAAAAAAATTGCTCTTTGTCAATTGATTGTATAAATATTTTATCTAGTGTAATATTAGAGGAAGGCAAGCGTGAAGACATTCAGTTTGAATAGTTTTTGAGAGGAAAATTAGGACATTATTGTTGAAGAAATAATATAAAATAGGGAGTTACAAGCACTTGATCTAAACTGTAAAAACCTTTCATGCACTCTGGCAGAAAGAGCAGATTAAATCCATAATGAAATGGGTAACTTTAGGCCTGCATAAATTTCCAAGCAGTCTCAGTTTCCCAGGAATCTCTCTCTGCTAGATTAATGGCTAGCAGCCTGCCACATAATGAAGTGGTTTGCCTTGGCAATGTGCTCATGAATTTATTATGGTGTCCACAAGTGTGCTATATGGCCTAGACATCTTTATAAATCCTGGATTTAGAGCTGCAGCGATGAGCCATTTCGGTCCTAATGGTGAGGTTGATTTATCACTGTGGTCCTCCACTCCACCCTCCAACCCCCTCCCTGACAGTTATAAAAGGAAAATACAGGTCATATCACTGATGGAAATGAAATGTGAAGGTAATTAGATAATGCCAAATGGATATGGGAAAAGGTGCACTGCTGAAATTTTAAATATGTTGGTAATTTTTTCCTTGGAGCAATTATATCAGGTTGATTTATTTTTACAGTTTATAATCACTTAACTACCTGTGGCTGATTTTAACCAGAGCTTGTGCCTTTGGAGACAAGAAGTAGGGCTTTTCAGCCTGTGATTGTTTATTGTAAATTCATTTATCTCAAAATACCTAATTTATTATGCAATTTACACAAGTCACAGCTCATTGCTGATGGGGAATAATGATTACCCATTTGACTTCTTGTAAACTGTTCTCTGTGGCTTTATAAAATAATCAACAGTCAAAGCCACAAGGATTTAAAGAATTCTCTGTATTGAAACTAACACCCTTTTTTTTTTGCCCTTTTTTTTTCCCCTATAAGACACTGGAGGACAGTAGAATAGAAAGCAAATTATCTGGAGATGTTTCAAATCAATGCATGAGTAGTCCAGAAATTGGATATTTCTATCTCATGTTTGTATTACACAGGGATCAGGGCTTTTAATGGGAATTTGGACATTTCCAAAAGAAACAGGAAAGTTTTTTAGAAACCAAGGTAGCAGAACTTTGAAAGCAAAAGCACCACCATGTAATAGTGTGTTATGGAGCAAGAGAAATACATGTGCCCTGGAATTTCAAAGGGAGTTAAGGGGGCAGCACTGTGATCCCATAGCAGCCCTGCTGCTGAAAGCACTGAGACCTTTTCAGTAAAACTTGAGCTACTGTAAACTGAAACTTCCAACAGGTTGTTCAGTCCTGGCTGTTGGAATGGCAATTAGTGATTTTTCTAATCTGTAACCTGGGGGAGAGTGGGGGGCCTGACTGGGTATTGCAAGGGGGTTTGAATTGTGTTTTGAGTGACTGATGAAGTCCTTTGTTTTGTTTTTTTTTAGCAAAGAAGGTGCAATGCTAAGGAGCTAGAGGCAGGCAGGTCTAGAAGTGATATTTTTCCTTTAAAAAAGTGCAAATTATTATGTTAATTTTGGACTTGATGCAAAAACCCCTCCCATCAGCAGAGCAGCATTTGCTGTTGGGTGGTTGTAGAACAGACACATGAAAGCTCCTCCTGGATGGTCCAGGCTTGTTTGGTCTCTTCTTAGAGATTGTAACTTAGATTTAGGTGGTAACAGTTGAAATGTCCGGTGACAGCTCATCAACTGAAGGAATATTTTGGGAATTCCAGGACTGATAAGCACTTGAATCACAAAGGCAGGAAAAGGGAGCCAGGCTGGTTGAGTGTGATCCAGTCCAAAGTTATATTTTGGTGCTTGAAAAGAATTTTGAAACTCTGCCTTTGCAACTCTGGAGCAGAGGTCCTGTAAGAAGTGTGTTGGATAGCACTCAGTAGCTGGATACACATCTTTAAGTTTGTTCCCCAGAGCAGCAGATCCACCCAAGGCTGGGCTGTGTAACTGCTTTGTTTCACATCTGTCCCATGAGTGTTTGAAGTCCCCAGCTCAGTACTCTGACACAGTGGTGTATGTAAGGCAGAAATTTGAAATTTTAATCTGAAAACACTTGTATTTAAAGAAAATCATATCCAGAGGCAGATGTGGATCCAGTGTTTACAGGTTGGATATACCTGTCACCCTTTTGAAACTCAGTTGCTTCTACCTGAGTTTTCGTTATAAAACTGCTTTGTTTTAACGAGATAAATAACTTGTATGATAAATGAGGACCTCTTGTTGCTGGGTCTCATGACTGAAGGAGGGCTGCTACAACTGTCAAAAGGGGAGTTGTGAGGCCCAATTTTCATTGAAAGATCTGTGGGAGTTGAGAGACAATGTGGCTTCTTAGTAGTTTCTCTCAAAAAATTTCTTTTCTATCTCTCAGTGGTAAATTTTTATGATAATATTGTAGCATCTACTTATACTGAATTTCACTTTAGTTTCCTGAAAATGCAGGAAAACTTTTGTGGTTTGGTTTTGGATTATTTTTTGTTGCCTGGTAAATTTTCAGAAAACAAAATCATAATTGCTTGTACAACTGAAATTTTTGTTATTTTGATCCCTGGGGAGAGAGTGGAACTTTACTTTCAAATGTAGATTGAGCAAAGGTGTCTTGGTATAAAAGATGAAAATATGAGAATATAACAGTTGCAACGTTCTGCAGCCATGGGGACTAGATCCCTGATCTAAACTCCTGAAGTTTAGAAGTTTAAAATAGGAGTTTTCAGTGTAGGATGAAAAACTTGAATATATAGGAACTTTTATCAAAATACCTTCCCCCTGCTCCCTTTAGAAAAAAGGAAAACAGTTCTACGTGTTTTGTTGTGTAAATGAGTTACACATTCTCAGCATCAAACATTCAAGACTGGAAGTAAAAACTCAGCACATTCCTGGAGAAAATTTGATAGTGATGCACATTTGATCAAATATTTGTTTTATAAGTTTCCAAACGTTTGCACATCCTTTGGAGCTGACTGGGGCTGGCAGTGTTCCATGTGCTGCCACAGGTAAACCACCACAATTATTTGCTCTTTGCCCATAAGTAAATTCTCAACTTTCTGGAACTGCCAGTCCTGGCTATTTTGAAGTGCTGTTGGCATTTACATAGAACATGTTGGTACCTGTTGTGAATGAGTCACTGTGCACCACAACTATTGGGTGCAATCCTGTAGCCTCTATTTAGATCCCATGGAAATCTGCTGAGCCAGAAGTTTACTGGGCTGGACTGTGGTGGTCTTGCTAAGGATGCATGTTCTTGTCTTGTGTGGCACTTAACTTGATGTTTTTTTCCATGGTAAGGATTCAAGACATAAAAAGGTGTGTGGAGTCCAGTGGAGAACAACCAAAAGGAGCCTGATTGTTTGTCTTCAGTAGTTGGGGTTTTGAGTTTTGGTTGTCTATGTGTGGCATCGTGTGGGGTTGGTTGTTTGGGGTTTTTTTAATGCCCCCTTTAATTCCTTCTATACCAATGTTTTGCAGCCCTATTAAGTCTCTTTTAGTTGATGCTTCTCAAGTACCATATACATGTTGGTTCTAAGGCAGTGAAATAACTCTTGGAAGCATCTGCTACCTGTGTCTCAGTTATTCAGGGACTATTGCAATAAGAAGTCTAAAATTTCATTTAACTGAAGTTTAAGATTTAAAAGATAAGTACTGTTCAGTTGACTAATCAAATAGTCATAAAAGCTCTTTTCTGAACTATAATTACATTTATTCAGTTCTGGGTTTGATTTATTTTTTATTTTAATTGTCAGCCCTGCTACACCATGATGCTAATAGAAATGTTATTGCAGCCAATATGGGCTAAAATGATGTCTGATGATTATTAATGAGAGCAATAAGAAGGTATCTTCATATAAAGTCAGCATTAAAGGAGTAATTCATTTTACCTGATATAATTGGATTGTAGCATTTAAATAGCCTGGGACTTCCTCTTAATTGTGATTAGTTGTAGCTTCTTCCTTTTAGTACCGTATTTAACTCTTCCCCCACTACTACTTCTGTTTCTTTTATGAAGTAATTAAACATGAATTGCTCAGTGCCTTTTAATAAATATATCCAAGGATTTAGTAGCTGTTAAATGGAATATCTGCCTGTTAGAAATAGTTATGCACAGTACCCATAGCAGGAGGTATGGAAGCTATCTCTTCACTATAATGTTTTATGTGGCACATCATTATACAAATGCATCAATTGTTGCTTTGGTTGCAAGAATCACAGCAGGTGCCTTTGTAGGAGCAATTGTAAAGCTGAATTTTATGGGAAACAAATGAAAGAAGGGTAGTTATTATCTTCATTTTACCAAGGAATAAGCAGAATCCACAAAGGCTTGTCTGGAACTGTGGTTGCCAAATTACTTGATCTGAGAGGTGCTGAACCTTGAGCCCCTGTGTTCTCCTCCACTGTTTAGGATTTTGGGTGACTGCACAGTATGTTGTGGGAGATAAATCTTGTTCTACAATACTGCCCCGTGTTGATGTCTCAGAAAAATTGACTGTTCTAACTGAACTGTTTCTGGTGGATAAATGAGTTGAAGATTCAGACACCCAGAGGACAATAGGATGGGGGAAGCACATTTCTAATGTTTTAGATCCACAGGTTTTAAGGATTTGAAACAAAACCATGTTTCACCCTTCTATTAATTTAACTAGGTTTTGAAGAGCTTAATGACCCAGAATTCTAAAGGATGGTCACCTGGGAGCTGTGATATAAAAGTTAGCCTGTATTTATGACACTCTACTGTAAGAAATGAGCCTCTATCAGGAGAATAGTAACACTGATACATAGGGGGGCTCTCTGAGGATAAGTTAGAACCGTTTATCCCATACTGAGAAATGCACATATTTCTCACTTATGCCTGCTAGTGCACCTGGAGAGACTGAGTCTGGCTGCTGCTGGTAGCTCCCAGCTAATATACATTGATTTACTTTTACTCTAGAGAGCATGAGGATAGATGAGAATCTGCTGATCAGTCTTCCATGTTCTCTGCTATGTGGGTAGCTTCCTTAATGGTGAAGATAGCTGAGCATTAGAGAATATGTAATTCCTTTCTCCTGTTGCCCTATGCTATTTTTCCATGTTAACAAGACGTAATTTGAAAACATTTGGGTGTATTTCCATACATATAGCTTTGTATCCTGTGCAGTATTTTGATGCATGAGGGAAATAAAATAATGGTTGCTTGAAGTCAGCAGTGGATGGAGGTGTCACACAGTAGAGGACTCTTTTCTCAGCTCCTCCTAAGCCTTCCTCCTTCTAAGGAATCTTAACCTCCTTCTAAGGCATCTTTCAGACCATGGTATTTTGTAGCCATGAAGTTTGGTGGCAGCTGTTTTGTCCCGATGGCACAGACAAAGGAGCTGATTTCTCTAACATAAGTAATATCAATTCTATTAGGAGAGAGGCTTCTCCAACTCCCTTTTGATGGCTTTGACACGTGTAGGTGATGGATGCATAAAATCTTCCCTATAGTCCATGTTTATTGGATAAGTAGAGCTGGTAAGAATTAAGAGTGTGGAGTGTGGATCCAGCATGTACATGAGTGTTCACACTCCCCCCTGCCCCTTCAACTATGCCTGGGTTTGCATTTTGATGAAAAATAATTAATGGACTTCAAAAATGCCTGGTATAAATAATGAATGAAATTAGGCTACCAGTAATCTATTCCAAAGGCTATAATGTGTTAACAGGAACTGCAGAGTTAACAAAATACTTGTTCTTTTAAGGCTGGCTTGAAAGGATCATTAGTATTAATGACACTTTCGTATCCCATCCAGGATTTTGGAGGGAGTACAAGCAGAGGAGAGTAATTGAGCTGATGGATATTTTCATTTTCAAAAATTGATGAGCAGTATCAGATCACCAAATGAGGGCTGGACAAGCTGATCTGCCCAGCCTTGACAACACAGCCTAATTTTGGTGTGCAAATAGCCCTGCCTATGAGTCTTTCAAGAGTAAAAATGGATGGTCAGTTTGAAAGGTAGCAAATTCTGTAGTGGCATGTTTGGGTTTTATGCAGGTGAAGGTCCAGTGGAGATTGTCAAAATCACTGAATTTATTTACACTTGAGAACCAAAGGCAGACTTCAACTTTACTTTCCTGAGGCCACTCAAATTGCTCCATTCAAATCTTTATGAAAATACATCTGCACCAAAGCAAGGTACATAGTGTCTTTCAAGCTGTTTGGGTCACTTTTGTTTAGTATTAGGCTCTTCTTTTTTTCTCTGGAAAGACAGATCACATAGGGAAGTCACTTTACATTCTTCAGATCAATTTCTCTGAATGCAAATTGATGGAATATATGAAAATATCTGAAATATCAAGCCAATTCTATTTATTACCACTATTGCAAAATTCAAGATATGTAAGAAAAGAATATATAGTCTTAAAAATCAACCTGTGTTGGTTTTCAAATAGAGATACTGTTCCTCAAAGTTGAAACTGTCAACTGATGAAAACGCACATTTATATAGTGCATAATCAGTCCACTTAAAAATTCAAGTAACTTGTGAATACAGTGTTTCCAAAATTTGGAGTGAAATTATCTTCCATGCTCACACTGCTATTTGAAAACAGGTAGAAGAAAACTTTTAAGCAGAAAAATCAGACGATATCCTGAGATGGAGGGGACCTGTAAGGATCAAAATACACAAAAGGGATGTATTAAGATGTAAGAATGAATTTCTAAGTTCTCAGTCCTGTCAATTTGGCTTCTTGTGGACCATCAAGAGGCTCACCTTGGAGAGGTGGCAACCTGTGTGTCCCACACAAAGGACAGTTCTCTTGAAAATAACTTGAGAAAATCTAACTCTTCCAGGTATGTAACTGTTAAGAGTTGTAGAAGGTAAAAGCTGGGAAGCTTAAATAAACATGGATGATTAAGAACAAATGACAAGGAGTGTACAGATGAAAGTGCTTGGCACACATTTTTAAGTTTGTATTCTAGATACCCTCTGTTTTTACATTCCATTTGGGGGACATTGTGACATTATGATGTATTTAGATCCTCAGAGTACACTTTTAAAATCAGAGTCAGTACCTGTTTGTCTTGGTATGTGTTATTTCACTGTGATAAAGCTTCTGTTTTGAAAAGTGTTTCCTGAATTGGGATGTGGGTTTAGGCAGCTTGGGCAAGTTTCTCTGTCTGGGAAGCCATGCAAACTTCTGCCATTGATTTGAGGGTAGGGTTTAATGGACAGCTGTAGCTCTACTCTAAATCAGTTAAGACTACAAGCTTTCACTGCCTCTAAAGTCAAATCTGTGTTGTCTCTAATTTGGTACCTAGGAGGGGAAAAAAAAATTGTATGAAAATGTGAAGTGTAAGTGTTCTCTTCAAGGATACTTCTGGTATCTGTTCTGTGAGTGAGGACAATTAAAAGTTTTTGCTGCCTAAAGAAGCACGTGTCTTTCAAAAAAACCACTTTTTAAAATTTTTTTATTAAAAAAATTACTTTTATTCCACTTGTATTTCTTAACCAACTAAATAGCAAGCACATTGTTACTTCTCAAGCTGTTTTAAACACACACTATAGAATTCTCTCTCTAATCCCTAATTTGAATACCAGAATCTCTCATTTTTCTTGTACCCCATTCACACACTCTGCATAATAAATGTTAACATAGGTAGGACTATACACCATCAAAGAAAACATACTCCATGAAATATCATGTGTATAAAATATATATAATCTTCATCAGAATAGGACTGCATGTTTTTTTCCCTTTCTGCCTTGTATTTTGTCAAATATACATTGTATATTAATGTAATGCTTCAAAAAATAATAGATTGTTTCTGGTTCATTTAGCTGTGCATGTGTTATCTCATTTTACGAAGCACATGCATGTCTTTTAATCTGCTATTAACATTTTCCTCAACTTTCCCCCCCCCCCTCTGCTTTATTCTGGCAGTAGGCGAGGGAGGTTTGTTTATCCTGCTCCAATTCGGGGGTATTTTCATCTTTAATTGTAGGTCAGGGAGCAGGGACCTCTCTGGCACTTTTGTTTTCCCTGGCTATGTAAATGTGAGCGTGCTGGCTGCACTGGTGGGACCTTCTTTCCCTTCAGGGTTACTTATGCAGCAGATGCATTGCCAATCCTCTTATTGTACCGATATTGATCCCACCTCCCCATAATGAACTGTAACAACAACTCTATTATTCGCAGGTACCCGATTGGCTGAGGATAATATGAAATTAGCTGGCGTGCATCGGGCCTGTCAGTATCGATTTCCCTACCCAGATTACTTGTTACAAAAGAATAGAGCTGTCTGCACCGTAATTGAACAAGTTAACTCCTTGTCTCATAAAATGTAAGCCCATATTGATTGCCTACTGTAGTATGCAGAAGGAGGAAAGTTATAATGGTATTTAATCGCCATGGTGCTGAGAGGCCTTTTTTTTGTGAACCAAGTGACAGCTGCTGAGAAAAGGCTAGAGGCTTGCTTGCAAACAGAGAAAACAGCAGGATTTCTCTGACTGATACATAATGAAAGGCTGCAGTGAATAGAATCATTGCTGCTGCTGCCTGGCTTGTAGTGCTTCTGCCACGCTAAATGCAGTAATTTTTATTTTAGTTGCTCTGTGAATGAATGGCAGGACACACTCTTGTGTGCACTGGTTGGTTTCCTTAAGCTGTGGTGTCTTCAGATCTTGTGGTTTAAGGATGCCCTCCTTTTGGGCATCAAGAAAAATACAGCTCAAAATTGAGCTGAAAATGTTTTATGCGCGTGGAGGATCCCAGTTGCCCCATCAGACCAGTTGTGTGAGGAAGGGGATGGCACAGATCTAGTGGGTGTCTCCTGTCCTCAGAATGAGGTTGCATATTTGCAGCTGGAGAGCAGCAGCCCACGGGAGGGGTGGGGATAGAGCCCTGCCTGGCTCTGCCGTGGAGCTGCCAGGTGTCCAAATGTGTCACAGCAGCCGCCTGCGCGCAGTGACATTTCAAAAAGAACAAATTACTCCAAGTCCACCAAGTGTGTGTTTCATTAACAGCCAGTGTCACTTAGAGTGCATTTTGTGAGCGGATGATGGAAGCTCTGCGTGCAGGGAGGGAAGGGATGGGTGTTCCAGTGGCTCTTTCCTATGGAGTGGTGGTTTGCTGCACTAGGCAGAGGCTCTGGCCGTGGGATGGGCAGAGGCCTTGGAGAGAACATCTTGTTCTTAGGGTGCACTAGCTCGTGCACTGCAAGATTTTGCTGTGCCATTATTTGGTTTTGTCTGTCTTCAGTGCTTTATTTGTAGTTTCCTGTTCAAACTCACCTCTCCACATACTAATATCTTTCTGTTCCTCTATTTTTTTTCCACTTTCCATTCCCTTCAGTTCTGTTTTCAGTTTTTTGGGGTTTTGTTTTCTTTTTTTTCCCCAGAGAGAGAGCAAGAGCTAAATACCAAATCTAAAGATGTTATGCTACTTATTTTTTTTTTACTAAGGTATTTTATTTATTCCTCCCTGCTTTAAACTGGTAAATTTGACATCTTTTCCTTGCCACTCCTCTTGTGGACCCCTAAGCATTGCTGGAATTGACTTAGCTGTTACTTTTCCAATAAATTCAAGGGAAGCAGCAATTTGTCTTCACCTGCTTTCTATTCCATCATGCTTTCTTATCAGCTAGATTGGCTAGATTTTTCAGAAGCGCCACATAAGTTCCTCTTCCCTCCCTTTCCAACCTTAATTTTTTATGATGTAGAATTTATTAGGCTGCGTTTAATAGGGATACAAATGTGTGAACAAAGGCACCAGGCTCGCTGAGATTTATTGCATTTTGCTTTTTCAGTAAGAGGGATAAAATGAGATGATTCTGTTTTCTGGAAGAGCTCCTCAAGACTAACAAAAGATCCCAAAGGAAAGTAGGAGAGATCATGGCAAGCAGCGAAATCAAAGAACAGGTGATGCAAAGTTGAAGGTGAAGGAGGAGTTGATGCAAATCACAGAATTTGGGTGTCCCTCGTGGGGTGGGATGCATTGATAGAGACTTTCAGGGACTCCCCATAGAGTTTTGAGGAAAAGAATCCAGATAAAAAATCAGAGGTTAGAAACACAGTGAAAATGGAAAAAATAGCACAGTGTACAATCCACACCATTTCTTCTGAAAGTGCAGAATATCACCAGAATTGCCAAAGAGAAGGAAATAGACTAATTTTTACCTGGATTAGCATTCAGCATCACATGTGAATCCTGTGTTGCCTGCAGATTTTATTGATTTTATTCCAAATCTGTGTGCAAAAATATTTTAAGAAAATTTATGCGTGTATTTATGTTCTCAAATATTTTAAAGAAAAATGATGTATGCTAGTCCATACTAGCATAACCATTCATCTTTGAATGCCATATGAGTTTCTTTGCCCTAAAATTAGGTTTGTGGACTGAATGTATAACACAATCCAAGCACATAGACAGTCTAAGTGGGTACAGTAACAATTGCCACTAGAGATGATCCCTTCCTGTATCTGTCCCCTTGAACTGCTGGGAGGAAAAAGCAAATGACTCCCTGTTTTCTGTGTCCAACCCACACTGAAGGAGATTAGTACAAAAAAAAAAGTTGCCAACTGACCATGGCTGTAACAGGCTGTATGGGGAATGAGGTAATGGAAACTAAATGAGGAGGGTGAAGCAGAAGGAAGAACAGCAGCTAGTGTCTGTTATTCTTCCACTCTTCACAACTGAAAACAGACTGCTTCACCAAACAGAAACTGTGTGTTCACGCAGGGTTTCACGAAAGCTCTAAGCTCCAGTGTGGGAGGAGGTAAATGCAGGGAGTTCATGGTCTCTGCTGTGTGCCAGCCTTGTGTGCTGTGAAGCAGAAGGCTGGTTTCTACTACAACTTTTAACTTGAGGTCTGGTTGAAAAATAAGATTGACAAGAAATTTCAAATAGGCTGCTGTTCCCTAGTGTTTGAAACAAGTGCATCTTTTTTTCTGTCCCATTCCTAAAATTTAAGAGAGAATCAATCAAATGGTACCAAAGATTCCCCAAAGCTGTGATCACTCTTCCTGCTTTCATATTCAGTCTGCCATTGAGGACAATGAGAAATGCTAAGGATCACTTTGACTTAACATCTCTCCTCACAGAGAGTATTTTATGTTTCTATTTGTCCATTTTAATTTCTTTAGGAAAAATAACTGAATTCTGGGGAGTATTGGTCTGCTCTGTTTAAAGTCAAGTTCCCATGTCTATTCAAGGTTCGTGACTGCTACGATGTGGCTGTGAAATGTGCCATTTTGGGGAAAGAGATGATCTTTTCAGGGCCCTAGATGTTCACATGACAAGGTCTGCTGGGGCAATGTGTAGTAAAACATAGTTATGTAGAAACTGTGTGAGTATGCAAATGTGCAGGTTCTTTTCAGCTTATTTGTTGAAACCTGTGATTTCTTGGATTCATTTTGCTACTACTCCATCTTCCTATTCTCTTCCATATGCCTCTCCTTAGGGAAAACAAATCTATTAGAAACATGCAAGAAGCTCAGCAAGTCCATGCTTGTAAGATGTTAGACATTTTTGCCTTCTACCCAGATAGTGTGCATCCCTATCCTTTGGTGTGGGTGTACTTAAGAGAATGGGACCCAGGTGATGGCTGGAACTACTTGGTGCTACTAGAGTACAAATAATAAATAGCAATAAATGGAGGGGTTGAAAACTGAGGCTAGGACATGACCTTAGAGCAGCTTAATAAATAATGCATATAAAATATGCCAATCGAAAAGAAAAAAACAACATGGTGTTGCAAGTATTTATTTGGGCTGCAGACTAAATACACTGGATGCTGTCTTTGCTCCTGCTCTTTTTACACATGTGCATCTCCACTGCCTGAATTCCAGTCACAGCCTTTGCACCAGAGTAAGGCTGGGGAGGAGCTTTACAAATTGGGGTTTTGTCATTGTTCTGTATTGCTGTTCAGTATGAAGGTATGTAAATGGCTCTTGCTCTGTATATAGGAAAGACCTGAAGTAAGATGGTAGTATATAAAACACCAAATAATTTGTTCCATGGCACCCTATGGTAATATATTCTTTATTTTCCCTGTCCCTGAAGCTAGTTTGTTTATTTTATTATAGTCCATGACAATTTTCATATGGTGACAATTCTGTCCATAAAAATTGGTAAACATATAAACTGATAAACTTTCTCTATATGCTCTGTCTACAGAAAGATTTTGGAATTCCCCTGTCCTGTGATGCCTTCTCGGGTTGGTGCTGCCAGATGTTGTTTGGGGTGTACCCCTGTATATGGGTCCTTAACCACAGGAGCTCTTGACTGCTTTGATGGAGGCAGCAACAATATAGAGACAAGTTCAGGCATGTTGTGCTGCATTAATGCTTCAGATGCCATAAGCACACTAGACCTGGTGGACGTTGGCCAGGTTGATGATGCAAGAGGCCACAGAGCCAGTGCAATGTATTTTTACAACCCAAAACAGATGAATTGGGTTCTAGACTTGCAGTCCAAGCTGCTGCTGTCTCCAGCCATGCCACCCAACTTGCTGCATTTGATAAACTTAGTTCTTGCGGAAGTATTTTGAATTTGCAGTATTTTCTTCAGCCAGTTGTTTTATATTTTTTCTCCCACGGCACTCAATAACTCTACTGCCCACCTAGTTAGTATTTTTGTTATTCCTAGATATCTTTATTCTCTGGAAAACATTCATTTTTTTTTCTTTAAGTACAAGTATAACCTCACTTTTTTTTACTATGGGGAGTGTGTTTGGATTCTCCTGTTTTTTGTGGTTGTGTCTGTTTTGACTTTTGGGGTTGATGGGAGACAGTAAGACTACAGAAAAGGCAGTTTAGAAGGACATAGAAATATTTAATATACAGGCTGAGAGTAAAAACAAAGAAAGGATCTGTCAGGCAAACAGCTTGTATTAAAAAGAATTATAGTGCTGAGACCCCCTCGAGGTAGCAGTTCACTCTTACACACTTCTGTATCAGTTACTTTTGACTGCAAGACCTCTGGAGTAGATATTTTATGTTATCTGTGTGTGATGGATGTCCAGAATAGTGTGGAACCCAACTGGAACCTTTGGGTGCTACAACTCAAAATAATAGTAGAGAATCATCCCCCTTAGCAGACAGTCTTGATGTGCTGCTTGTGAGTTCACCCTGCAATGCTGAAATCGATCAGTTTTACAGCTGACGTGAGATAAAGATCCACTATAATTAGGTTTGTGATGAAAATGATCTTTGAAATTAAGGTTGTTTTCCAAAACTGAACTGAGTTGGGAAATATTCCACTAACCATTTAAAACCCCGTGTTTGTTGGAAACACTCTGCATTTCTGTGTTGTAATTCAAAGTCACCATTGATCTACAACAGAACTTCACTGCATTGAGTTTTGATGTAGGGTAGAAAGTGTGAGGGATTATGCAGAACACTTCTTCATACCCAGGACACCTTCCCATTAGTTAGATCGTCTAAGCATCCTTTTTTTGGATGGTGAGTTGTTTTTGGTTTTGTTTGTTTGTTTGTTTTAATTCAAACTCAGCTTTGGGTTCTTCACTTGCTACTAATGAAATAAATAGCTTGTGGTTCAACAGAATGGGAAGGTTTGTGCCCTTCTGGAAAATGAAGGTTGAACAAAAAGTGGACAAAATGTGCCTGTAATATTGGTGTTTACTCTTTTCAGTCTGTTTTTTGTTTTTGTTTTTGTTTGTTTGTTTTTTGGTTTTTTTTTTCTGCTTAAAAAGCCTAGAAATGTGATTTAGAAATTACTCTTTGAATGGAGGTTGTATGTCTGTCCCTCGTGTCTTTCCCATTCAGGTGTTTGTATATACCTTCACCTTGGCATGGCCAAGGCAGCAGTGCAGGATGTTTCTCTGTTTTAATTATGCTCCAAACATGGCCTGCCCTTGCAGACCCTGACTATCTTAGCTTCTTGTTAATTTGTATGTGTATGTCTTCCTCTCAGCAGGAGGATTTCTTATGCTCTCCCAGTTTGGATTGTATGCAAGGGGCTTTCCAGTCTCTGTATCAAGCCAAGGAGAGCTCCTTATTTACTTTGCCTATTGTGAATGCTCAGATCTATGTGCAATTGTATATCAAATAACCTTGCCCCTAAGCAGATGAGTATTTATTTCAGTCAGTTACCCCTTATAATTACTATATTGAACCTAGTTGTCTATAAAATGGATGGTTTGCTTATGCAGTTTACCAAAATAGTTCATTAGGGGTTAAACAAAATGAAATCCCATTTGCAAAGAGTATAATAAATTGTTTCATCTGTGAATTTAGCTGTTCTCCCTAATGCAGACATGGATGTTACAGTGGTTCTCCCTTGATAGGGTTATGGGTTAATGAAATGCTTTTTCTGTTGCTTATTTTCCTCTCTTCTGTGCTGAGTGATAAGTAGCTAACCAACGAAGCTTGTAATTACAATCTTACAGAAACCGGGCCGATCTGTATATAAATCTCACCATCCAATTACAAGATGTAATAATTTTGCACTCAAGCTGGTAATGAGGTCTAATACTTGTGCATGTGATAATCCCCTCTGGATGCTGGCTTGATCAGATGTTGGCTTTGTAATTAGACGGGCAGAAAATCATTATTTCATGTTCAGGAAAAAATTAGGTTGGTGGGAAGTTAATTTTCTCTCCGCTCTCTGAAGCGTAGACAAGAATTTAATGATTTAATCATGATTGTTAGCTCTTTTGCAATCAATTTGTAATGATTGTGTAGCAACTCTCTTCAAGGGAAGCTGCATCAGGGAGGAGTATGCAAACAACTGTCTAGGAGGGCTGATTATAAATAGTATCACATGTCTCCAAAGCCCATTAAAATCTTCTTAATGGTGACGTACCAGTTCTCACGTTGCATCTGGGCAGACTCAACAAAGGAGACCTGGGCTAGGTTGGTTTTGCCACGTGTATGGGAGCCCCCAAGTCATTTGGCAGTCCTTGAGTGCTGGTGGAAAGCAGAATTTGTGACCTGTGTTGCTAAAGCTGTGATGGGCAGTGATCTGTGCTAGCCCTTCTTCTGCATTGTCTTCTCTACACACCCCTTTTTTAATATATATTACACAAGTTCCAATAAAGTGTGACTAGGGAGAAATATTTCAGTTGCTCAACCTGAAATACATAACAAATAGAAAAATGGTATTTTAGCTGAAGTCGTGAAGGAAGAGCTTGCATTTGGTCCCTTAAAGTTCCCAGAAGAGATGTTGTTGACTGCCACAACCCAATCTGCCTTGCATATTTGAGCATAGCTGATCTATCCGCTTAATAAAAATAATTTGCTTTTCCTTTGGGAGAAAACTCAAACATTACATATTGCTCCGTTAGCAGAGGGACAAAAGTTTAATGGATGTAAAATTCATAAAAATACCAAGCAAACCCAATAAGCAAAATATTTTAATCATTACAAAACTACTTGGGAATTTGGGTTAAAAGCAGTTCAGAAAACTTCATCAGAATGAGAAGGGGGGAAAAAATGACAGTGGGGTGCCATACCAAACGCTGTGAGAGTTCCTTGGAGGAGAGAGTCATGCAAGAAATAGATGAGCTTGCTGTGTCTGGCTCAGTGGGCTGAGAAGGGTAGCACCTTGAACCTCCTGTTTTCGTAGGGCTTTGTACTCTGGCAGCCAATACGTGTTACCCTGTCAGGCACCAACCCAGAGCCCTGAGGAGGACACCTCCTTCATGGTGCTACTGGTGTGCAGCTGAGGGAGCTCTTTGAGCCTCATTCTGCTCCAGCAGCTCCTCCATGGAAGGAAACGATTTGCTGTTATGCTTGGAGTCCCATGACTTTCTCTGTTTCTACTATTTTTGATGTAATTATATTGTACTGTTATGTTAGCTCTAAATATTAGCTCTATTTCTGTGCTCTGCTCTTTAAATTAATTCTGTGTGTTCTGCAACGTTTTTTGAATCACAGTTTTCTTCCTCCATACTGCTTCCACATTATGCTGATTTGCCAGCAGTATAGCTTTTCCTTTTCAACAGAATCCAGGAGCTGGGCTTAAGCTTTTATAGGATTATAGTCTAGTCAGATCTAACATTGGTTTTACTGGACATTGTCATAGGGCTGGCTCAGGTTGAGCTTGGTTCAACCACATTTACAAACAGGCTTTACAATGCACATATACAGCCTTAGAAAGAGATATACCAGCAACAGCACTGTTTCTATCAGGTTTGTGAGTTTACTTTTCTGTTTATTTTCCTTTCAAATGTTCATTGCAGACATGTGTTTGTTTTCAAGCTACACCAAAACTTGTAACTTGTGATTTCTGAGAAGTGAAGGAAAAATGTGATATTTACTTAGATTTGAACTGTGTTTCTCAGTTGTGGATTTTGTATCACATTAACTTTGCCAACTGTGATGGGCTATACTTCAGATTTGTGGCAATATGGTGGTTAGGAACAGACAGTATGTTCAGAGAGAATCCCCCTTTTAAATGCACAGTGCACTCTTTGTTCCCAAATAAAATTTTCTATGGTTGCCACCAAATTTTATTTTGCTATCATTCAGCCTTGTCAAGAGAGAACTCAAAATAATAGTCAAATAATGCTTAATTCCCTGATGTGGGAACTTGATGGTGTGCTTTTTGTCATATTTCTTCTGGGACTGAAGCCTTTTCAGTTGAAATCATTATTATTTCGGCTAGGGGTCAGTGAGGCTAAACAGCTGTTGGTGATCTAATTACAGGGGTTTGCAGAGAATCATTTCAAGTTTGTCTTTCCAGTTCAGACCCATTCTAATTGCTATTGCTACTCAACTAAGCCAGTATTGGAGTAAACCTTTGCAGGGGTCTGTGGGTGAAGATTTCCACATGCATGTCTCTTGGCTAATCCTTATCCAGCCAGTTCTACAAAATCTGAGTATATTCTCAGAAGCTTTGACTTTTGAAAGATGTGGGAAGAAGAGAAATATTTGCCATAACATACAAAATGCAGTTGCATATAAACAATGCCTTGTGTTGTATGAATTAGCTCCTGTGCTATGAAATGCAATTATAGCAAGGAAACCAAAGCACTGTCTTCAAAGACTTTGTGTCTTTCATTTTGTTTTGTTAGTTGAACCTTGCATCACAGAAGTAGAAAAACTGATGGTGTCTTTGGCATTTTTGAAAACAAGGGTTTTCTTTGAAAATAAATAATTGCATGGAGGATTATATTTATTATAAGATCTGAGCAATGCCATGTAGATAAAGTCTCTTTTTTTTTTTTCTCTCAGCACTTGCATTGTTTTGTTTGTGAGCTTGATGTGTGGGGAAGAGAGGGATCAGGGAAGGAGAGGGAAGGCAGATAGTGCTTCCCTCATAAAATATACAAGGAGCTGTGCGTACAGAAGTGTCTCTATGAATCTGTTTATGGCTTTTTCTTGACTGACTGGCTAAATTACAGTTTCATTGTTCTAAATCCCTGAGGACTTTTCCAGAGATGTTGTAACTAAAGCTGTGCATGTTGTGAAGCTCTTCCTACCTGTCACTATCAGCTGCAGATACAACTAATTTACCTATTTTAGTTAAGCTCTCAAGAAGCAAGGTAATTACCTTTTAAAAATCATGGTTGTCATTGGGGAAATAAAATGACATTTTCAGATATTTCTGTCAGGCATGCACACAGTGGTTTAAAGCAGCTACGGGTTCCAGCAGCACTGGCATGGCCTTTGAGCTGTGTTGTGGTTAGAAAGCAGATGCCAGAAAAAAGAAGTGTTGAAAGAAAAGTTTCCTCTCTTTAAGCTGTTTTTCGGAGTACTTGGAGAGAACAATCCCACTGGACAGCTCTGTGGTTATGTTCCTCCTCCAGAGAAATCCCTCTGCACCGTCACAACTGCAAAAAGAGGTAGGGTACTCCTAGGATGTTCCTAGAAATTGTGGTCCACTAGAATGGCTGGCAACTTGTGTTGGCACTATTTTATCAGTGATTTTGGCTCTAACTGGTTTTGTCAAAGCTCACTGTAGCCCTACTGAAGCTTTAGGGGAAGGGCTATCTGAGGTATACTGAAAATTTTGAGGTTCAGCTGCTTTTCAAGGAGAATTCTGACTTTACTGTGTTCTGTCTGTGCACGTGAAATCATACAGATGCCTCATCTGGGGAACCAAACCTTGCCTACACTACAAAACTGCTGGCTCATATTTTTCAAGTTGGACACTTTTGGGAAATAAATTCTTAGAACAGATTTTTCGGAGCAGAGAAACCAAGTTCTGTCACATCTCTTGCCTCGTGACTGTACAAATCTTTCGCATCTATTGCCTCTCAGTGCCTACGGGACCTGGCAGCACATCTGCAACTTCAGGACATTCACACCATACCCTGCTGACTGGTTTGTATTCTGACAGCAAGTTCCTGGGTAGAAGAACCTCCTAGAAGGTCTCCTTTCCCATCTTGGTCCCTTCCCCACTGCTAAAACCAAGGGAGTGGTTATTTTGTTTTGCCTTTGTTGTGCCAACCATGGAGGGATGATCTTGCAGTTATTTTTATTTTTGTGCCTTTTAGGTCTATTTATGGATAACACTTTGATAAATCTTCAGTGCCTTTAGTGTGGTAGGATAACTGATGCCTCTCTCTGAGAGCTTCCTGGGAATATAAGGAAATGCTATAGGCCTTGTGCCTTGCAATATCAGGATTCGTTTGATGTATTTTTCAAGCATTGTTTGGTTTTGGGCACAGTGATGATGGAGTTTGGTTCTTTAAGATTCAAAACAGCAACAATTGTCTTTAACGGACAGTAGAAATTCAGTAATTCATACTAATGACTTTAGGAGATTTGTTTTATGACGATACTTCACAATGTGCAAGTAGATGACAGCAGTATATTTTGTGCAAATAATGAAGTCTTAGTAATGTAAGACCATTTTACGGCTTACTGCTATTAAATCTTTGCTGAGAAGTAGTGAGATGTCTATTTTTTGCAGAAAATCATAAAATTGGATGGTGAAATGTAGTTTATTAGGCAGTGCAAGAAAAACTGTACTCCTCCATTTACCTCACAGTTCCCCATTAATGCTTTTCCCCACCCACAGCAGTCTCTAGGTGGCCATTCTTCTGAAGATGAGACAGGGAACTGGGAACTCTGCCACACACTGGTTCACACTAAGGTTTCCTTTTCCTAGAATCTTCACATTAGTAACTTGCTTAATGACTTATTTTCTCATGAAGAAAATGCAGTGCTAAATGGGTGCCAATGCCTCTCTCTAGTGAAGGTGACAGCTGAAAGACCAGCTGCTACGAGGGTTCAGGAGTAACATGAGGGTTGCAAAGTGCTGCCTCATATTGAGCAGAGAAGTCCTTGCCATATCCCTGGGCAGACTGGAGTGTTCATTTCCTGGGAAACGCTCATGCTGGTTGAGAGCAGCTGAGCACACCTCTGCTGTAAGATCAGCTGGAGCAGAGTGAAATGCAAATGCTGCTGCTGCCAGCACGGTCAGTGAGCTGCTACACCCTCCAGCTGGCACAGCGTGGGCAGTGGGATCTACATTGGGAGGGACCATCTTTAAAAACTTGCCCAACATCAAAATGCTTTCTTCTCATCAGCAGACTATGCAGTGGCTGGACAGGGGAGACCTGGAAGCAGGATGTTGGCCTGTGCAAGTTGAAGTTGTGACCTGACATGGGCTGAGGGGGCCTGGTACTCTGGGGGCTTGGCAGAGGCAGCAAATGCTTTGGTACCACTGAGGCAGCCCCTGCCACAAAGGCATTGCTGCAATTACAGATTAGCAGTGAAGTCTGTGCAGCAATTTGTCTTTGTAAAACCACAGGGATGTTGAAACTGAAAATATTTTAAATATTTTCTTCCATGTATGAGATTATTCTTACACAAAGCTGTTTCCTGGTGGTCTGGTGCAGTGCTGTGTTAGCAATAATGGACTGGGTTTTTTTCCTTTCTCCATAGTCACACTATTAACTTTTTGTAATGGGTACCCAGTAGTTCTGTGGTCATCTCTTCTCCTCAAAACTGACTGGACTCTCCACTCTCTTCCACATATCTTTGAAGATTTTTGGCATCCCTTGTTCATGGGCTACATGTCAGGGTCAAGCTTTTGAGTCTCCTAATCACTCAGTTCTGGCATAGTCCCGTTGCCACTAAAGCCTCTTTTCATGCCTATTTAATGCCTCAGAAGTGCTTTCAAGTGGTCTTTGATAAATCATAGTAAGTGTTATTCCAGTCGCTCAATAGCAGTACCTGCTAGAGTCTTTTTTAGCTCCCAAGGCAGCCGTTCCCTCTTGCCTTATTTTACCAGTGACAGTAATTCATTCCACTTGAGCTGACTAGCTTATTTCACATTTATTTGCACATTATGAGCAGTGTCATTCTACTTACCCTTCAGACAGTAAATGGTTTGAAAAATGCAACTGTAACAAATATTAGGCATGGGGAGGGGAATAGGAAAATTGAACTTTTGCATTTGGGATCCAAATAAAAACATAATGAATAAATAATACTTTAAAATTATCTCAATCATCGGGTGTATGCAAAATCAAAGGTGCTGCATAAACTGGCATTATTCCTTTGAGAATACATTTTTCTTTCCTGCCAGCTAGTTTAGCTTCCCTAGTGTGGAGTTAAATAAAATATTATCCATCAGGTCAGGAAAATAATTAGTCCAGCATTATTGCCTCCTTCCTAAGCAATCAAACTTGACCCATATATATTATGCATGTTTGTATCCTGCACATCTGAGAAGCAGGATGTATATAAACAGTTGAATTTGTGCCCCATATTTGCATGCCAAGATAGTTCCCCTACTCCTCTCTACAGAGAGGGCAGGTTGAAAAATTACTGGAGCAAGAGCAAGTCATTTTTTTGGTGTCCTGAAGTAATTTCTTTCAAGTAATCTTTTTCTGGCTGTGGCAAGTAGTTATGAAAGTGCCATCACTTAAGATGATGGCAAGTTTTTCCCTTGTACATGACAAATTGCAGAAGTACAAATAATGATGGTGCTTTTGGCAATTTAGAAATGGGTTGTGTTTTGTTCTTGTAATGAAGACAGACAACAGAACCTCAGATAGGAAGGAAATAAGATTAGGATCTTCCAGAGACTACAGCATTCTTGGTGTGAAATCAGGATGGTCTTCTGCAGTTCTTATGAGGATGATATTTTCTTAAAGTCTCAGTTCTAGGAGTCAAGGAAAATACAAGATTTTTCAGTCATTAAAACATAGATTTCTGTCACTCGCAGCTTCCAAAACCAACTAAGGAGTCCCAAGTTATTATAAACTGGACTTGATGATAGTAGTGTTATATTTTGGTTAACAGAGGCCAGCCTCAATCATGGCTTCCAAATATTGCAGTGATAGTAGCTTAGAGGAGACAGTCAGAAGTGGGACTAAAAGTGGGAATGATGGAGGTGCAGGGAAGTTGCTGCTCAGGAGACTGACTCATTCCAAGGAAAGGAGTTCTCCTTGTAAGATAGAGGGCTCTTCATTTTCTCCAGATGTCTCAAATTGTCTTTGTGCTTGCAGGTCAGGTGTGCTGTAAAAATCCTTTCCTACTGATTGCTGTTGTAACAGGGGATTGCAGCTGAGGTAACACAAACTGCTGATGTGCACACACAGCCTATGCCGTAAGTGATAGAGGGTAGGTGATCTACAGTGTGGTTGAGCAGTGGCCTCAGCCACAGAAAATCAGGGGTTTGTTTCTGCTGAATCTTAGAAAATCATGTACAATGACTTGGTTTTCCTTCTATTAAAAAAGAAAAAAAGAAGAAAAAAACCAAGGAACATTTTTGTGAGCAGTGAGTCTCTGAGGGTGAGAGCAACTTTCACACTACATGTCACCCAACCCTGGGCAGCTGAGTGAAGGCAACTGGTCTTTTACAAAAGGGCTGTGTTTTATGTAATCTCCTAGGACTTTAACCACATCTGGTGTTTCTAGATGCTGCTGAAATATAGGAAAATTATAACACAGCACTTCCATCGGCAGTTACTGAGTGACAGAAATCATGGCTGAGGTCCTGAATTCAAGCTGTGCAATATGCAGCTGTCTGGATAAGCAGTAGAACTTACTATAACCTACACTCAGTGCTATCACCATCTTTCGTCTCCATGTTAAATGTTTTGTCTATAAAATATATGCCAGAGTAAGAATCCTAAACACTTCTGTCCTCTTTTGGCAAAACTGACCACTAATTTGTAGCACTACTGTTGTAAAGTCATCCTTCTCGGGAGAAAGACCTCTGACTAGGAGGAAGTGTTGAAAATTTGAAGACAGAAATTAAAAACATCCCTTACCTAAATCTATGCATAACAGAAACCCAGAGCTTTGTCTCCAAGTACAGCCAAAGCAGAAAACACAGTTTCTAACTTTCTGTTCCTAACAACAGTAATATTCATAACAATAATATGAAGATGGTTACTACGGAGAAAGTTGGAGAAACCCAAGAGCTTACCTTTGAAATTTTCATTGCTGGTGGACAGGGTGATGGTGTAAGCGTAGCAATGCATGCTTCAGGAGCTTTGCTGCTTGCTAGTTATGTTGGTATTCTACTGATTCAGACCCTGAAATTACAGCTGATCTCTGCTAATGCTGTTTTCTCTTTAGACCTCCCAGGATTTACCTGGAGGATTTTGTGAATCATCTCCTCTCTGTTTCCTTGCTCTTCTCTGTGTAGTTATATCCTTCATTTTCCTTGTTCTTCATTATTATAAGTTGTTTGTCATTTCTATTTCAATACAATTGGTTTTGTCAATTGAGAGCTCTCACTGTTGCTCTTGTGACTAGAGTGTTCCTTTCAGTTGAAGGATTTTAGTAATCTTTTGTTTATTGTTGTATATTAGTTTACCAGGGCTGTATCTTTGAATTGTGTAGAATTTATGAACTGTGCATCTTTTGCCGACGTTTTTAAAAAGAAAACAGAATTATTTATTAATTGGAGACATGTTTTGGAAAAATGTCTGTAATGAAAATCTGCAATGCCTTGCCTTGTCCTAGCCTAGCACAGTATGTCTGCTATGGCTCAGGACAGACCTGAAGAGCAGCAGACAGGCTGCTCCTGGCTCATGGGCACAGCCAACAAACCTGAGTGCCCTTCCTGGCTTTGCTGCTAATCTCTTGCACAACTTTGAAATTCTTCCCTGTGAGGCCGGTGAGGCACTGGCACAGGTTGCCTAGAAAAGCTGTGGATGACCCATGTGGATGGAAGTGTTCAAGGCCAGGCTGGGTGGAGCTCTGAGCAACTTGCTCTAGTGGAAGGTGTCCCTGCCCCTGGCAGAGGTGTTGGAACAAGATGATCTTTAAGGCCCCTTCTAACCCCAGCCATTCCATGATTCTCTTCCACTTTGTGCTTGGTGAGGGAAGATGTGTCTGTACATCCTTAGAAAGCAGTGTTGTGAGGGCAAATGCTTTAAAAATTGCTATGTTCTCGTTTGCAGCAGGAATGAAGCAGGAGGAGAGGACACTGGATGTAAATATATTTTCAGGAGCTTAATTCTTAAATGCTAGACAAATAGGTAGGGATTTAGCAAAGTGACAGAATTTGGTTGACTCAAATCCCATAGGCACTGTTGAAATGTCCATATCCAGGGAGCTGTAGGAATGTGAACATGGAGTGTCTCTGCTCATCCTTTGGGAGTGGCAACAGCAAGCCATGGAGGGTAGGGATTGCAGATTGCAATCTGTTTCTTTGTGTGGCTTCAAGTCTGTGTATGTCAATGCTTCATTTACTCCATGTTCTTCTGTCAGACAAATATTGTCCTTTACGTGCATCTCTGACATGGTGATTTTCCTTGGACCTTCATGTTTTGGTCTTGATGTTCTTTTGGGGTATACATATTATTGTTGACATGGAATCCAAAAGCTGAGGAAACAGAAAGGATGCACATTGGAACAACATAGTCTTTTCCAGCCTCAAGAGAGACCTGGCTTTACTTTCATGAATCCTTCCCTGTAGCACGCAAGCTTCTTGGCTGTCATCGAATGTGCTCTGTTTTGGAATTTACACACAAATGTGCAAACAAATACATGAAACATTTCTTTGGGCTATTTCCCATGTGGTTTAATTTTTCACAACTCTGTAAAATTTCATGTCCAAATTCTGTTTTCATAACTTTTATTGTATGTTAAAAGCAGAGGTTTTGAATAATTGTTAAGAAAATTCTCTCCCAGACCCTTTTAAGACAAAATCTTTGGTTGATAACAATAGCACAGGGAGCTGTTATGTCTCTTGGTTTTGAAAGTAACTTTAGAAACTCTTTTCGGCTAATGGTTTGTATTTTAAAAGCAGAGGGAATGATTGCTGCCTCACTTTTTGTTGTTAGTTCTTTTCTCTGCTTTCCTCTTCCTATCTCTGAAGTGTTTATTCTTATGCAGAAATTATAGTAGCTGTTACAAACCCTGTGAGCCTACTGCAGCTGTTAGTTAGCTCCTAATCCCAGTACTCTTTTCTTCTCTCATCTCACATCTCCCTGTGGAGTTTGTATTCCATTTGTTAATTCCAATTTGATTGACTGTGGACATCTTTTGAACTCCATAACCACCAAGTTGCCAGTGTTTCACTGTGTAACTTAGTATTACATCTGTGTCCTGAGCCACTACCTCAGATGTTGTAGACATCTAGATTTATTGTATCTCCGTGTTTGAACTTTCCCCCCCCTCTATCACAGTCCAACCCTGTTGGTCTCTTGTTTCTCTGAAGCTCAAAGTCAGCAGGATGAGACAGTGGCTCAATCTGTAGGAGAAAGAGTGACAGATATAAACACAAAAAATAATTAGCTTCTTGTTTGCTCTTTCCAAATGTAATACCACACTTCAAACAAGACGCTGCTATTCCATAGATCACAGTGATTGAGTGCAGATTAAATTGTTGTCTTATTTATCTATGGTAGGCCTCTATATGAGCCAAACTCCAAGCATAGACTAGAAAAAGTCCTTGCTGTGAGTGTTGTACACACTAAAGGTAGACAAGTAGAGAGACATGGGAGAAAAAGAAAACAGAGAGGAGGATAGGCAAATTTTATAAATGTTAATGTAATGAGCGTGGTATCATTGCATTGGTAAAGGATTTGAAATATCAATGGAGTGAGAGCCTGTCCAGTGCATTCAGATGGGGCACATCCATGACTGTAGTTCTGATTCTCTGGTGGTTGGTTGGAATGTCAGGCACAGAAATGATGGGGGGGAGAAGCTGACAAATGGGCAGACAAGTGGGCCTTGAATAGGGATGTAGATTAAATCCTCCTCTGTGAAAAATACATTTGTGCAGGAGAGCAAGAGATTCATGAGGATGAATACTGTGAGGGTACTATCTCTCATCAGTGTCCCTCAAAGATATAGCAATGCTTTTCAGCTTTTTCTTTTCTGCCTTTTTTTTTTTAAATACATCCTTACTCTTCATCTGCCACTGCATCGATACTTCTCCTTCAAACAAACTCTGATCTCAGCACATCTTCATTTTTCAAGGTGTTGTTACTATGAAACACTTCTTCTATTATAAAATAAATAGGAAGAATTAAGAAGGAATATGTTTACTTCTGCAATGTACATCACTCCCAAATAAAAATTTCCCTTTTATGTAAAACCAGATGGGCAAAGAAAATGGTGTGAAGGGATTGCTATAGAAATCTAGTTTTTCCAGCTGTGATTTGTTGGGATTTTTGAAATTCTAAAGCCTAATTAAATGTGTTTTAGAATAAACTACCATCTTTTCTGTACATACATACAAAGGTATTTTCCCAAAATACATGGCTGTTATTCAAGTACAATGTATTTTCCTATGACATCCCTTTTGCAGACCACAACAGAAATTTTAGAATTCAAGAAACAATTTTTCTCAAATTAATATCAGATTTTTGTGATTTTGCTGACAGTAAATAAATAATGAAAAAGGTAGGGGAGTGTCATGGCTGATTTATTTTAAAATTTCTGTTTTCTTTCTTCTTTTTTGTTTTCCAATCTAACTGCTTATATGGCCCTTTATAATTGTATTATCGTAGTGGTTCAAAAACAATGGTAAAAGATGACAAAGAGCGAAAGAAATGTTCAAAATCCAAGTGCATAAATAGGTTTTCTGGGGAACATCACAAAGGCTCTATTGTGCTACACACAGCAGAGACAGAAAGATATGTGCCCACCCTCTACGAGAAAATGCTGCATACTTTTCTGCAGGTCACTTGCTAGTGTAATAAAAACTCTAGAAATATCCATGGGTACAAAAATGTTACTTGTAATATGCCACTGCACCTGTTCCACTCATAATTCAGATAATTGCCTTAGGTAATGTTTGCATATTGGTCTGGTCAGACAGCATTATCTGTTTCCTGCAAAGTACTTCTGGCCTGAGAGAAAGTGCTCCTGCTGTGTTTGTTGTGGGCTGTGACAATCAGATGTTGGAGCTGTGCTTGAACTGTGTGGTGGCTTTTCAAGGTCAATAAAAATATTGGGCTGTAAGAGGGGGAGCAGAAGACCACCGACCTCATTTTTGCTTGTGGTTTCAACTCAGTTCAAACCCCTCCTGAAGCATTATCTGAGTGAGTCTTTGGGAAAAAATATATTAATGCTCTCTTATTCAGTGCTGTTCTATTACCTATTCATCAAAAATATTACTTTTGTGCATTTTTCATTATAAGATTCAACATTACCAATGTTAATAAAGAGAGAACTCCTTTTCTTTTCTTAGAAATAGAATATGTAAAGACATTGCCTCTTTGATGTTTCTAAGCCAATACAATATGTATTTGAGTGAGGATAAAAGTCATTCTTTTAACAGAAGATCATCCAAGTCATTTCTGATGAAACTCAAGAGGAGGTTTTTTGGTTTTTGTTTTTTTTTTTTTTAAGAGATGCTTAGAAATTAAGATTAAAAAAGGGGAAAGACCTCTTAAGAAGTAAAAACCAGTGGAAATAAGTCACATATTTGATGGAATTTCATGCAGGCCCATGGTGACATCAGCCCCCTTCATTGGGCTGAACTGTTCAGCAGCAGATGCCTTTCTTCCAAAGGGATGAGACCTTGCTGTTGCAGACAGGTATTTCATGGGATGTTATCCTGAACTGTGAATATACAGCAGGCCAGATTATGGGTGCCCCTCCCAGAATTTCCCATGCTGCTAGGGACTACCACATTCTGGCTAGTTTCCTCATGTGAGAATTTTTACTGTGGATTTTCCACTGAGAATTGGACAGCATATGACTTTCTGTTTAAGAGTTGCTATAAATTTGGAGCTAATAAATATTATGAGGCCTATGAAGCCTTGGGAGTAGGATTCTTCTTGAATACTATCCCAGCTCACTACTGTCTGGCCAACCCTTTGCCTGTGTACAGACACAGACATCATCTTCCATGTTTGCTGCAGTGCCTGCAAGGAGGGAGTGTAAGGGGATTAGGCACCTCTCCCACTGTCTCCTCTGAAAAGCTGTCTGAAGTTTACTCTGTTGTCCAAAATGTAAGAATGGTCCACAAAATAATCAGTGAAAAGTTTTTCTTAGAGCTCAATAGACATATCGAACAGGAGAGAGGCAGCTCACACACAATTATTATTGTTGCACCAGTATTTGTTCCTGTAAAAGGAAACCTACTCATGGACAAGGGCAATGTCCTGAGTCATTCCCTTGCTCTGCACTCTTCAAGTAGGTGGATCTGTGCTGTGCAACACTGGCTTCCCAGGAGCACTGCAACAGTATCTGGGTTTGAATTTTAGATGGATTTAGATTTTGGGCTGCAGCAAGACAGTTTGAACTTCTACTGACTGTCAGGGTACCTGGAGCTATGGGGGTTTCAGCACAGTGAAACTGATTTTGCAGGGCTGATGCCTTGGTTTGTTGCTGTTGGGTTTGGGTTTTTTCTTAAGTTTGAAATGAACTTATGAAAATGGATGTGCTGTTGTCAGGAGAATAAAGGTTTCTTTTCTCTCAGTACGGAGATGTTTTCTGAGGTGAACCAGACATCAGTGGCCAGATATAATAACCCCTTTTCTCTTATCCCCAGTTCACAGCAAGCTGAATGTGTTTTCTCGGCTCACAAGTCTGTGGTGTGTTGTCTGAACAGCCTGAACGAGTGGCGTGCAGGCTTCTTTGTTCTCAGTGTATTGTTTTAAAAGTCTGACCTTTCACAAATTGGAAGCCACTTTAGGAGGTCTCTATATCCACAAAATTCTTACTAGCTGTAAAGTGCTATGACCATGTTGTACCAATGGCTGAGACAGACGTGCTTGGGCTCATCAGGGCTGTTTGCAGCAAATGGTGTTTCTGGGAGTGTAGCTGAAGAGGTAGGTCTAAAACTGAGACAAAGCATTCAGTACATGACCTGGTCTCAAGTATCTTCTGGGTAATCTGCTGGTATCTCTGAAAGCAAAGAAAACCCAAACCTCAAAATGTTGTGTTTAAATAAAATTTAAAAAAACCCCAAATGCTGGGGGAATGTATTACAGGTCTTTTGAAATGTGGGTTGCTCTGGTGCTGTAAAGCCACAGGCGGCTGTGAGGGGCTGTGTTGCTGCTCTGGGTATTTTCAGGTAGGTCATTTTGATCAGCACATCCCTTATCTTCCAGAAAAGCAGCAACTGAGCTGTGGCCCGAGGAGCAGTGGTGTGGCCAGCATCAGTGCCTTGCCTGAGCACTGGCAGGGCTGAGGGAGCACAGAATTGGGTGGCTGTTCAGGGCCAGTGCCTTGTGCTCTGTCTTTTGGAGGTGCAGAGAGACACAAACACCCAGACCAGAAACCTCCTGTGAGGGGCAGCTGACATACAGGCATAATGGGGAAATATTCTTGTCCTGTTACCTCCTGCAGACATGCCAGTAGACAGGCTGGCAGAACAACCCAGCAGCTGAATGATGCTACTGCAATTTCTAAACCTTTTAGACTGACTGGGTAATGCTAAATATTGTGCCTGTTATAGGTATTTTATGGTTCTACTATCATGAAAAAAAAAACAAAACCATTTAATTCTATATTGCTAAAGACACATAAACACTGGGTTAAAAAATCGGTAGAAGGATATGGGAAATAGAACTGTTTCACTTTTAAAACAACCTCTTGCATTTGGACAATGCCAGGCAAGCAATCACCATTTGGAGAGGTTGAGATGCAAACCTTAATTGTTCTGAATATTTATTAGAAAATATGTTACTCAGATGAGAAACAACCTACTATTCTGCATCTTGCATAAATCAAACATGCCTGCCATTTGCTAAATTATTACATTATAAACCATGTTGTAATTACAAAACTTTAGTTGTTCCATTTATGATCTCTATGGTTTATTGTATTATTGGTTGGACTTGAAAGCTGAGGCTTTGAATTTATGAAGTCCACTAAAATATTATATTCCCCTTCCCTTTCTCCTGCTGATCAAATGACTAAATCAATTGCTGGGGCAATGCCAATGGTATTAGGATCAATAGGAGTGTGAAATTTATTGTACATTTTTGTTGCCGAATAAAATTAGATTGCAGAGTTTATGAATGTTTATTCTTCTGAGCACTGGATTTCTACTTTGCCTGAAACATACCTTACAATAGTTTGGTCTTTGATGCATAAATATTTCACCTGAAATACTGTAAATGTATCCTCTTAAAAAGTATTAACACATCTGCATTTTTAATAAGTTTCCTCCAAATTAATTTTCATAGATATTGTTTTTTTTCAGCCCCTGAATTGACTCTCCAAAGTGCTTACTTAAATGTCTTGCTGAATTTGGGCAATCCAAAGGAAATGAAAGCTAATGGAAACTTTCTTGATAATTTTTCTTGACTTGTATGTGGTCCTCTATGCTTTGTGTCAGAATATATCCCACCCTTCTCAGCTTGGCAGCTTCATATTTTTTAGGCAATGTATAGTGAGATTTATTTTCATAATTAATTCAACCAGCTCTCTTGAACTTTGGAGAACAGGTGTTTAAATTACATCCTTAACTCTCTGTCAAGGGACTAAAATCCTGGCAACATTTGTCTTTGGGTATAATCACACTGCAGAGCAGGTCCCTGTTGATGCGAGGCCACAAAGTGTGCAAAAACAGTAACAATCTTGAGGGGGAAGGAATCTAAATACAACATTAGGGACAATAGAAAATTCTGTTTAAAAGTCACAAAATATAAATGAGGGAAACAAACTTCTAAAAATTGTGTGCAATTTTTTGATTAGCAGTTATGAATTAGCAATTCTTCACTAATCTGGTTATTTACAGCTGTTGGACAGATCAGTGGGTTGATATTCAAGAGGTGTGCTTTATTCCTGGTCTGGCAGACAACCCCAGGCAAGGCATTTCAAATCACTCTGGAAAACAAAGATAAATGCACAACCTCCATTATAGAATTTCTCGGCAAAGACAACCAAAAAGTGATTCATAGAAACAGGATGTTACAAGCAGGAGACCCTTTTCAGTCACTGCTCAGAACTTAACATGGTTCTGGATTTTCTGGTGACTCCCTCCTTTTCCTTCTGCTAATCTGTGGAGGAAGACTATAGCAACAAAAGAGTGCTCCACATTAAATTTTCATTTTAGCGGTCACAAAATATAGGATTCAATTAAGTCAGACTTAAGCATGTACTTCAGGCCAACCTGAATGAGAGGAGGAAGAGGAAGGGGATTATGGTGTTGTGCTCATTAAGACCTAGATAATATATATATGCACTAAGGAAATAGTTTTCTTCTTGTCTTTGCTATTAGTTCAAGGTGTTCTGCTCTAACTAGAGGAGGTGCAGCTAGCTTACTTGGAATGTTTTTTTTTTTAGGCTAGCAGTGCCCCTTTCATAGAACTTTTTTTTGTAAGCACATAAACCTAGCAGTATCTGTCCTCACCAACAGTAGAATAAAGCAAGCACTTTTTCCACTGGAATACCAAACTTTTATTAGAAGTTATGGGGACTTAAATATATTATTTCAGACAGAAAAGGACTTGAGTAATTTCTCCTCTCATGTAATAACAAAATTAGGTCAAGTGGAGATCTGAAATAACTTTTCCTGAAGTGTGTTTGCTATAGAAAATGCTACTATTGTTGTCTATTTCCTTATCAGTGACAGTGTTTTTTATTAAAACTTCATGATTTTCCATTATGCACCATAAACTGTGATCCATAAATCAGGAGAAAGGTGCAGGGGAAAAAACAATCCTATAAACAAAAGTTCAGATGTCAAAGGATCCATGCTAGCAGTGGTACCAGTTACTATTTCATATTCTGTTGGTGGGTTTCAATGTCCTGTACTATTTCCTTCCTCCGCTTGGTTCTGGAATGAATTCTGCTTTGTGACAATCTATCCTGAGATTTGATTGGGAACAATCCCCCAATTTTGAAGTTCTCTTCTGTCTCTCAGACAGGCTCACCCATTCCCTGGCTCACAGGTGTGGTCTCTGTTATCTTTGGGTTTCTTGGCCCTCTGTGAGGGAGTTTGTGACCTTGTCCTGGTGATGGAACAAGGCCAGATGAGTGGCAGTGCCTTGTGGGATGGCAGAGTCAGCCATCTGAACTTGGGAAACCCCTGTGGGAAGTGCTTTAGGAAGAAAATTGTCTTAGCAGAATGTTTCAGTTTTGACAAACTGTTAAATGATGTGCTGCTTTTAGCCTTTCTTCTAGCTTCAGGTGTATGTTTGCACATCCACCTCTGTACAGACAGGGGAAGCAAGGGATCCTTTCTCATGTTTCAGATGTAAAGCATCCAAAAGACCTTTGTGTCCCTACTGCTTTACTTTCAGACTTCCATTTCCACACTGAACTGTCAGAGAGAGGTCTGCATGTTTTCCTTAACTCTGGCTAGTGGAGAGCAAAGCATAGGCTGCTGCATCTTTCCTTGTTGCTGCATGGAATTGGATTGGGGCCGGAGACACTCGTCATGGTTCCTCTGAAGACTTTCTATGTGCTCTTAGGCAAAACTCTCTGCCATGATCCCAGCTACCCACAGCAGATTGGAAGTAATATTTCTTCTCCATTAAAACTGAGTTAGTATTCCTTACAAATGTGTTTCAGGACTGCTTAAGAATTGCAAGTCTCTCTAATACGTCAATAATTTAGAGGAGCTAAGCTTTGTAGAGTCTTGTCTCTTTCATGGGATTAAAACCTTTGTCCTTTCATGGTGTTAACCTGAAGCTAAGTGTGTGTGTTTTCATTTTGGTTAAAAAATAATTAAGTCAGAGAGGAGGGGGAGCTATGGTAAAAATTTTTGCTTTATGTGAAAATCTTTCCATGAAACTGTAAAATTCTTACTCTATATAAACTTTCCTTAGCTGTTTAGAGTGTCTTTACAGTTAACATGCTTAGTTATTGCTATGTAAATATAAGTTGGATGGGGAAAAATATGCTACTGCTACTAGCTGTGACAGTAACATCAAGGGACAACACTAAGATTATTTTTTTTTTTGCTTGGTCTTTCTTGAATGTGATATCTTTATTTTTAAAATTGCATTGAAAAGTCTTTCTGAAATATTTATAAAGCACAGATATTGCGTAAGGGAAGAACGAGAAAAAGGAGTTCCTGGTAGTCAGTTCTGAAAGTGGAGGATGTAATTCTCCATTTATCTTTCAAAAATGGAGAAAGCTTTTCAGAGGTGATATCTATTAAATCCAGCTACAGCTCCTCATTGCTGAAATCTGACTTTTAAAAATCTTTATTTGAAAGTATTAGCTTTGCCATTTGTATGAAGGCAGCAAGCTACCCACTAACAGCTAGGGACATGAGTGACAAAGACATTTGTCTGGAAAGGGGGAAGTATAGAACTTGAACTCCAGCTTATTACATCCCAGAAAAGCCCTTGGTTACTTGGCAGTAGATTGTTATGAAATGTTCTTGTGTTTCCTTTTCCTTTTTTACCTAAAACCTCACAAACAAACTCAAAAAGAAGAAAAGACAGAGATTGAAGCATCTCTGTATTTTATGCTGAAGAAATGTAACCTATTGTTATTCCTTGCTAAGAAAAATGTTTTTGATTATTCTTGCAAATTTATTTGTATACAGATGACTTAAAAAAAAAAAAAAAACAACCACATCATTCGGGTCCTTAAATGCTGTTTTCAGAATACTATCTATCAGGACACTCAGTCAAACTGAGACTACACAAAAAACTGTTGTGGTAAAAAATAAGTAAGCCAGCACTGGAAGCCAACTTGCACACCAGTGTCTGCTCCAGGGTCCTCTGGGAGCTAATTCACAATGCATCTTAGATGCTGTTTCAGGCAGATTTCTCCTAAAAATGGGTTATTCTGTAAGCTACTTCAAGTGCCTGCAGTCTGGGCACCCTGGGGCTTGCAGGTCATCTTGTTGTATTTATCGAGTACAACTCAACCTTAGAAGTCAATCAATGGTGTCTCCTCAGCGAATATTGACTGAGGATGTGGACCATGAACACCTCTCATATACTGAGGCAGAGACCTGAGCTAATTGGTGTGTAGTTGTGTCATTCCTTTATCCGTAGTTACAGGATGCTGGACTGTATAGTGCAAACATTACTGTAACAGAAAACCAATGTATTACATGATAAAGATTAGTTTATTGACGGAGCTCAGGCTAGTGCAGAGCTGTGGGGGTAGCTCTTCCATGATGTACCAGCAAGTATTCTACAATGTAATAATTTAAAACCATTAGTGCCATGTTGTTGTCGGCTTTCATTTTAATTGTCTTACGTCTTCTACTCTATGTTTTTTAGCACTGGCACATATGCCAGACTTTAAAGAGTCTATTGTGGAATGTTTGTCACAAACAACCAGGACTAAAAGGCTTGAGGGCATGAAATAAACATGCATTTACATTAAAAAATAATTGCTGAAGGGTTTTGCTTTGTTTTTCTTTTTGTCTTGGAGAAAAAGATGAACTCTTTCTTTATTTGGCTGGGGCAGAAACATCCAGACATTAGTGTGCAGAAGTGCAAGGAGAATGGCTGAGGTGTTTGGGTGAAAACAAAAATACCCTGCCCCACTCTGCCCGGGCCCACCCACCTTTCCTGCTCCATTTGTTTTAATACTCCCTCCAGACTGGAAAGGCAAACATGTTAGACCAGGAATACTTTGCTTCAGCTGCCTGACATATGGTACCACATAATCCCTGTTTCATTTTGACAGTGCCAAAACCCAACAGCCTCGAACAGCAGCCTTGAAATGTAACAGGATGAACACACAATGCCACAACAAAGCTGCTGTGTGGGGTGTGCAAATCTGTCCATCAGCTAACAAATTCCTTGTAATACTTGTTTTCAAGAAGTTGTTGTTCTGATCATCAGTTCGTTTGTTGTATGGGGTTTGTGTGATTTGGTTTTCTTACTTGTCCTAGAGACAGACCCTTGTTTTTGGCTGTCAGGAGGCCGTATGTGCAGGATTTCTATTTCCAACCTCCTGCTGACCTCTTTCTCACTCCGTAGGGAAGCACAAGTTAACACAAAGATTACAGTAAATTTGTTCTATGGTAAACTTACATCAAGAGAAGAAGCAGGAAGGCATTTCCACAAACCAATGATAACTGCATGTCACTACGGAGTGGCTCATATATCACTGGAAATGCCAAAGTGGTTTGAAGTGCATAAGAACATCAAAGGCCCCTTGTTTATCCAAGGTCACAGACAGATGGAATCTGGTTTATGGCAAGCCTGTATGAAAGTTATGGTCGTTTGGAAATGGGAATGGATGAAACCAAAATTGGAACAAGATGTAGCCATAAAGGCAGAACATGGCATGATAAAAGACCATTAGCTCAGAACAGTTCAAATAAACGGGTTTTATCCCAGTTATGAAGGGTGATATTGGGAAATGTTTGGTTGGCTTTTTCTTCCCCAAAGATGACTAATTTCACTTTTGGGGACTAGAAAGCTCTTCTCTTTTTGTTCGGAGGTTATTTGTTTTATTTTACATCTTTTGGAGAAAGAGTCTCCTTTAAGATAATGTAGCTTCAATATTGCCTTTTTCTCCTCTCAGTTGGCATGCTGATTACGTGGACAATGTTTTATTGGAAATCCCTGTTTCTGACAATCCTACTCCTGAGCGCTTTCTCAACACTGTCATTATAAGGAAAATGAAGAAATGCCTCAGATGTTTTAATTGAAAAATAGTATGTTCAATTTAGATTTTCATCACCACAGAAATTCTGTAGTGGCCTCTTTCTATCTTCCTTTTCATCCTCCTAAACCCAGCAATTAAAAATAAAAATTAGCTTGATTTTTTTTTTTTTTTGGTGGAACATGCAGACATAAACTCCATTTACCACCTCACCTTTTATTTCATAAAGAAGAACACAGCCAGATTTTCAGAACAATTTTAATAATCTCTTTGTGGTTGAGCAACTTAATGGTTTGGCTTAGATTTACTCTAGCACAAGTGTCAATAATTATGAAGATTTGTTTTCCCAACATTTACCAGTCTCCTGCTATGGGGAAAACTTTGCCACAGTCAGTTCACTGTTCATCATAATTCATGTTTTTCCCTTTTTTTTTTCCTCCTTATTTGAAGATGGTTTGAAGTTTTACTTTCAAATTCTCAAGTGTCCTCTAACTTCACCCCATCCACAAAGGAGGAGTGGGGGAGAAGGGGAGAGAGAAGGCTTCTACTAAAATTGACCTGCGTGTTTTCACATCTAAAACCAAAATCATGATTAACATTTGCAAAAACAGCATTGCATGCAGGAAATGATTTCCAGACCAATTTACACAGCACATCTAGAAATATACCCCCAACCCTCATATTTTCTATAGACACAAATCATGGTTCTTGACTTAAAGATTCCCAGATAGGTTTATGGCTACTGAGTCATGCTCAGAGTCATTCATCCAACAATCCCTGTTCCTATGGCTGTGAGTACCATTTGATCTGTATAAATGTTTCCTGATTTGAGCTTTCCTATGTTTACAGAATACTTCCCATAAACTTGTCAGCCCCCTAATTAATGTACTGGCCCACTAGGCATGTCAAAATAATTGCATAATTTTTTTTTTGTATATGTCACAGATTCTGCATTTATTAACGGAGTTTAATAACTGTTGAAGTCAAAGTTTTTTTGATTAATACAGAGTTTGAACCTGGTTTACTGGCATTCTCTGTTTTGGGGAAGAGATAAAGTCTCAAAGCAAATGTTCCTGGATTATAAAATTGAGAATTGAATTTTTTTAATGAAGCCTGAAAAATCTTAGGGAAATAGTCTTTACTACAATTATTTTTCTGTTGCTAGTAGGAAAGAAAACAAGGAGAGTAGATAAGGATCAGTTTAAAATAGTGTACATTTTCTTCAAGTTCTCCTATTGAGAATTAGTGGAAAGTAAAGAAACAGTAAAATTGACTGGAGATTTATTTACCTTGAGATTTCTATAACTTTTTGAGAACAGTTTCCCAAATTAATAAACCAGTCCAACTTACTTCTATGTGGAAATATCCTTTCTTCAGCTGAACTCCACTTCAACTGTAGAAACTGAGAATTTTCCTTCTTGTAGTGCTTCTACATTTCTTTGCAAGAACATGGCCATGAGAGTTTAGGCAAAGGAGCAGAGGCCCAGGATATACTCTGATTCATGTAGAGTTGTGGTCATTGATGATGCCTTTTACATTTTCCCCACTATAGAGAGAACTGCCTCATCACTGGAAGACAGTTTGGGAAGTCTAAATGCCCTTAATGAAAAGGCAAATTGATAAAGTGGGTCTAGAAAGGATTATTTTGCAGCATAGTTATTCTCACTTTGACTCATTCAAACGGGGATGTAATGCACGTTGATATCTTGAGTTGGCTCTATGTGGTAAATAAATGCTAATAGAAGAGGGTCAGCATAATATCTATTATTCAGTTATGTCCTATCTAAATCTGTGAAATAGCACTTAATCATGGCTAATCACTGAGCAAATCTTGTGCTGATACTTTACACAGAGGGTGAATTTTATCCAATAGATCTCCATGGATCTAACGTATCTTTTAAGCTGTGCTTTCATATTACAGAAAGCCATCTTGTCTCTTTCAAGAAACACAGCTATTTTTTTTTCCAAGTTGAGTGCTTTTTACTTCTCATGTTCTGTGGCTGCTGAGCAATTCATTTCCCAGATGTTTACAGAGAACAGCTATGGAAAAGGGGATCATGACTTTTTAAAATACCTGCTTAAAGAAGATGTCTCAATAGCGCTGTGTAATCCAGCACAACTTCTCTCTCGTGGCCAGAGCCCTCAGCAGAGTTGAATCAGTTTTATTCAATCAGAGCAAAGGTGGTTTTTTTCAGGTATATTTGACTATATTAATTCCAAATATTTTCTTAATACGATGCAGCAGATTTTATTTGAAACAGCAAGATGGAGTATTTTATTTTTACTTGCCTTTAGTATTGTTTTAGGACAATCTAAATTATTAGACTCTCATTTTAATTTATGAATGCTATTTAACCATTTTGTGAATATGAAGCAGTGATATAACTTTATGACTAAGATACTGGAAAATTCATCTTGTCTGCAGTCTTACATTCTTTAAATTAAACATATCAAATATTAAAAAAAAGCTTTTAAAATATACATTAATTTTCTCAGAACTAGATTCTAATATTAATATCTAGGCTTTGCAAATGATACAGCCTGTATATAGGTTGGAATTTTTAAATCCTGAAATATCTTTTTTAACATATTTATTTCCCCTTTTGTATTACAAATTTAAAAAAATACCAGACTGGTTTTTTTCTTAACATTTTAAGTCACTATAAAAATAAATATTTTCAAGTTTTGGTGATTTAATTGTATTTAGTGTTTTCCTCAGGAAGGATTTTTCATGCAGGATAGAACTGTTTCTTAGTGTAAGTTTTTTTTGCCTTTTGTATTTATTCCGTGTCAGAAGAAAATTTTCCTTCTTGTGGAAGGATATTTCTATAGCCATAGCTACATCTCTGCCTACCTTGAGCCAATTTTAACAATATGGCTCTTGTGCAATTTTGCAATTGTATTCAAATGGTAACAGACTGTGACCTGAAAAAATATAAGTATACATATGGTATACAGGTGTGCTTCTATGGATGCTTATGCAGAATATAATTCACAAGTCAGTTCAGCAAGTGACTTGTGCATCCAAGCTTTGTAGCATCCATACACAAGTAGAATTATTTTCTGATGATGGTGTCTCAGATGTGATGAAATGCTTGAGATATAAAATCTCAGTGCAGACCAACTACATAACTTAAAATATCTGTGGTGTCACTGTTTCTTACAATTATTTTCCTATCATATGTATCCAGTAATAAAAAATAGGTGTCTTTGCTGCCAGCCTGTTCCATCAATCTGAAATCCAAAATTAAAACTGTGTTCCTCACAAGAAATCTCTGCTATTTAGCCAGTTACAAAAAAATTTGTTTAGAACTCTGAGCCAGACTAGAATCCAAATCACTCTTTTATAGCTGCACAGACTTTGCAGAATTAAGGTGAGTGGAAAATAACAAAAGTCTGTTCCTGTCACAAGCTACAAAGAATTATAGCCCTAAAATAGATTTCTTGCATGAGATAATTATATCCTAATCACAGCTGTGCTTTTCAAAGTTGTGCCAATTTTACAATATTCATCATTAAACACCTGGATTTGTGTGTTGAGATAGTGTTTCTATGTTGTATTTTACATATTTGATGAATACTGTAAGAGTGCCTCTCTGTATTTTTATATATCATTTAAGCCAGCTGAATTTAATGCTCGAAAGCTGATTAGTAGCCTAAAGGCATAAGGTTGCCCATGCTGATCCAAATTACTTTCTCTTGAAGTGTTCCATAGATGTCAATGGATTTATATCAGGCTCTGTATGCAATCTATATTTATACATCCACAGACTAGAAGGAAACATTAATGAAGATTTCTTGAGGTCTCTGAAACTGAGGCAGGTCTATATCAAAAAGACTAGATTTCAGTTCGTTACAATATTGGGATTTATGTTATGAATTTGGAAAAACAGTTGAAATTATTAAAAAATGAAAGGTGTTTATAAAACACACTTGATGATGTGCTCTTGTCCATCTGTATATATTCTGTTGCATGTGCATCCGGGGGGATGTATCACTCAAAGTGCTGCCAAAAAAAAAAAGTCCTGTTTATATCATTCTGAATACCCTCTCAGTTTAAGTGAAGAGAGTAGAATGAGGCCCACTGAAATAACACTTGAAAAAAACCCAAAACAAACCAGCAATATTTATTGTTTTTCTTGTAGTTCAAGTTTGATGTTAAACATATTTAGGAAGAAATAAAAATGTTTTAATGCTGAAACATTACAATGCTTTTAAAAGCCAAAAGCTAGATCACATTTCATTCCAGACTTTCAGTGCTGAAGTTTCCACTTCATTTGGGTATTTTCTCATTGGCTTTTCCTTGTTGGTCATCTCTGTTTCTGTGTGGCATAGTTAGTTAACACAACCTCTCTTCCCTTGTGAAGGACATATTAACCTTCCACAGTTGCAGAAAAGAAATTGGGGTGTAGGTGGTAAAACTGATTTAAGGCAAGTACTGAAGGAAGTAGAGGGCAGAGATGGAATAAAATCCCTGTGTTTCAGTCTGACCTTGCTATTGTAGCTACAAAAGCTCCATCTCTATGTTGTACGTATGGTGGAAATTATTTAAAGGGTGTAAATCACCATTTTAATAGGTGAAGGCAGTTCTGTAAAAAGCATGGGTGAAGCAGAGCCATCCCATAACAGTATGTAATTCCTTGTCCAAGTCAGAGCAGGGAACAGCAACAGAGTGCAGCTGTATGTGTATGGAGTTAAAGTTCCTTTGTCTCCCAGTACTTCTCAGATAAAATATATAATAGGGAAACTTGTGCAGTTGTTGACCTTTAAATGTATATTATAGTCTTTCATTTCATGGTTTTAAATAGCTATTTTCTTATTATAATTTAATAAGTGTTATGCCTACAAACCTGGAAAAATTGGCTTGTTCCATCAATTTCAAAGGAACACGAAGTACACTCTGTACTGTGTTGTAAAAGTTTTATTAAACTTGATACCATTTAAAATACTCTTTGAGAATTGCTGACACAATGACTTTGGGTTCTTCTTGGCTTATATATATATAGCCCTAGCAGTGCTTGCAATGAGAAGCTGATTTGCTGAACTGGTAATTGTTACTGTAGCCACACCAGTCTCTGGACATAATACCTTTTAGGTCTCAGTACATTAGATTCAAGAGAAGGGTAAAGATCATCTCAGGGAACAGTTTGCCCAGGGGGTGGGATTTCAAGTGAGCAGATAAGAGCATTTAAACTGTTCTGCAGCTGTTGAACGATGGGCATATTTTGTAGGGAAGCCTGGAGTGGTGCTGGGATGAATGCATTGACATAAAAGACAAGTCAGGCTCATAGCTGTCAGCAAAACCCATCTGTAAAGCAAGATGAATGGACCTTTGGATATCTTCTTGTATTAATGCATGTTGTAGAAAAGAAATGCCTAATAATACTGCAGAGAAATGGATCCTCGTCCAATAACCTTACACGAGTTCAGTTTTCAGTGTGGGGGTAGCATCCTAACCTAATACTTAAATATTCATGCCAAAATCAAAGACATTTGGAATTTACTTGAGTTGTGAATCTAGTCTAAAAGTATCCTTTCATTTCAATGGTTCCTAGTCCTTGGCTTGCTGTGGACATTTTTGGTGCTGCAAGAGCCCTGCTGGTGCCTGTGAGGGTTAATGTGACTGATTGAAGAATGCAGGTGTTTTTTAGGACCTCTTAGGCCTCAATGAGTTCTGTGAGTTCTGCAAAAGTACAGGAAGGGACTAAAATGCTGGTAAACCTCTTCCTCAGAAATTATCCAGTGGTAACACAGGGCTGGAGAATATCCCTTTTGGAACTGAAGGGACATTTACTTGCGAAGTTTTTCACAATGCTTCTATACTGATCTCTGTGGGTAAGGATAACACATGCACTAGGGGGGAAAAGATCCTCCAGATTATTTTATGTAATTTGAACTATTAATTTTTATGGCATTTTCTCTCAGCCTCTCCTAAACAAGGAATCAAACCTTTTACTACTTGCCACAATATAAATATTGTATCTTAAGAAGGCTCTGATGAAAGAGAAGGAGACACAGTGATATTCATCACTGAGGAATTTCTGAAGGATAGAAATTCCATCATAGCTTCATTTGACCCATTCTCTTTTAAGAAAATTGTTTTAAAAACCTGGTTATAATCAGTGGTTAGGCAATATGAAATCAAAACATGCATTAGAAAACCATGCTTATGATTGGCATCGTTTTTAAACCAGCATTTTACCTTGGACCTGTGGGACCTGGGACTTATAATGGAAATGCTTAAGATTTTGAGAGTCCATCCAAGACAAGCAGCACAACTCAATGATTGATGGAATGTTTGTAGTGTAAAGAAGAGGGGAAGATGGCTTTTAACTACAGCCCTGTTGTACATATCTATGTGTGGTGATACAGCACCCAAGAGGACTCTAAAAAAACCCTGAATTAATAAAACTGTGTGAGGCGAGAAAAGCCTTGTTGCAACAAACCAACAAAAACATTGTCAAGGGGAAGGGAGAAAAGAAACCCCAAGAACTCGTGTCTACTTTGCTAAAAGAGTGTAGCAGTCAGCCAGATGGTCATGTATGCTGTGCATTCCTTTTATTTTTCATTTGTTTTCTTGGTTAGCATACAACAAAGAACAGCAGTGATGGGCAGAGCCACAAACCCACAATGACTGTATATATTACAAAAATACGGACAGTGCTTACAGGAAAGTGACACAGCAGATTTAAAACGTGTGGTAATGTTAAAAATGTCTCTGTTTATTCTGGTTCCCACACTTTTGGGAGTTCCAGGCATATGCTGTTCCCTTGGCATGAATCTGACAGAGCACTTAGTGCCTACTGAAGGCTAAGTCAAGTATAGCAGCAGGGCTGGGCCCTGAGGCCTAAGTAGCAGATTTCATCATCCATCATCCCCTGACAGATGATTTTCTGGCTCTCTGTTACATGGGGAAAAAGTGTTCACAGAATACACACTAAATGGAGATACAAAAGAGGAGAATCTCCTTCAGGAAAAAAAAACATTATTCTTATACATGATCAAATTATCATTGTTATTAAAAGCATTTTAATTAGCTTATGTAAGGAAAAAGGACAGGGAAACAACATTAATTTTAAGAGGTACCAAGGAATCAGAGCTGTACAATTTCCTGTAATCCTGTTTCATTGGAGCGTGTAGTCTTGGGTGGTTTTGTATAAAATCGAACACACAGAGAAAAACAAATGAAAATTATGTGTAAGTTTAGATAAACAAAAGTTCTGGTCCTTTTATGGACAAGAGGATTTTGGTGGGGTTTTTTGGTGAAACTATTGAGACTGAGGTATACTGAGGTATCCTGGGTGAAGTGAGCGTATCCAAATATTGGCACTTTGCCTTGTATCTCAGTCACACTGTATCAGGTAAGGGTGGGTTTACAGTGGTAACTGGGCCTAAATGGAAGAGCATGAAAGGGTAAGACACCAAATAGTTACAGTGTTTGAGTTTATTTATCTGGAAACAAATATGACGATAGACAGACCGTTTGTAATCTGGTGTACTTTACAGTCCTGGCAGATGAAACACATTCAGGACCCAAAGGCTGGAAACTAGGGACTGGCATTTGCAGATGAGAGAGAGAAGACAAGTTTTCAGCTGCCATCAGTTGTTGTCTTACCTTTCCAAGTAACATATAAAGTTCACCAAAGGAGCCTCCTCCTTTGAAGTGATGTTTCCTAACTCGCAACTAAAGCCAAGTAAATGAAAACAGCAACTGATAACCCTGCCAAACTCTGCTTTGGTCCCATCTTGGAGTGTGACATGGTAAATACTCTGATGTTTTTGGGCACTGTAAGTGGACTCCAACTGGTTGTTTTTAAATATATGACATTTACAGATGCCTTCACTTTGTTCATATCTGCTAAACTCCAGTGGACTAAACATGTATCAGCAAGGACAAACTGTGTAATACAGACCTCGCCAAGTTCCTTGAATGTGTCTATTTTTTAAAAGCACTGTATGCATTGAAAGCACATTATGTATTTCTGCTGAGGTTAGAAGGAAGCTTGTGGTCTGAATTTGGCCATGAACATACTATTCCTTCTAGTAGTTTCTTCTTTTGCCCCCCTGTTTGTGTGTTACATGTGTTGTAGGTTATGTGATCAAAAAATATCATCATGGACACATATGCCTGTGGTGCCTGGTGTTCAAGTCTTTAACACAGCAGACAGTGAGGTGTGGTAGAGACTTGTATATGGCCCTCACCTGATCCAAGTGAGCCCAGTTTTGAACATGGATTGGACAAGACGACTGCAGAGGTCTCTTTTGACCTAAGTTATTTTAAGATTCTGAGATTCTGTGTTTGCTTTCCTTGTGTACAGCTAGCAAGAGCTCATAAAAGCAGGCTGGTTTGTCCATAAAAGTGGAATGGCCTTGGGGCGTGCTGATCCACCCAAGTTGCTTCTTGGCAGGAGGAGCCCAACCTCTGGTTCCCGTTTTGCCTCCTTTTATAGCTGTTTCTGCATCTGGTGTGGGGTTTTGCCATGATGCAGAGGATTGCTCTTCTGGGTAGGTACTCATTGCTGCTGTGGTTGAGTAGCTGGCACGGTGAAACAGATGAGTAGAGCTTTGAAGAAGCTTGCTGCGTGTGCTGGCATGTTAGGCAGGCATAATAATAATGCCTTGCTACACTGCCTTGTGGCATGCTTGTTTGTGAACTCAGCCTGGTCCTGGCAGGAGTGATTCTCAGCATTGGGTCATCCAGAGAGAGAAAACTGAGAGAATAAACTGAGCTACAGACAAGGGCCCCCGTTAGTGTGTTCTGTATAGAGCTGTTCATGTGCTGAGCACACTGACAGAGTGATTTAGAGACCACTGTATAGTGTTCATCAGTGCTCTGATGTCTTGTCTGAACCCAGGGAGGTGTAAAGCAGAAATCCCCAAGATTGTGGTAGAAAGAGATTATGGTTTAAAGTGGGCCGATGGCCAGTAATTAATCCTGGCTGAGGAGCTTCCTGTGCTGCCTTGAACTGACCTTCTGCAGCCTTAGCTGTGATTGCAACTGATCTGAAATATTTTCTGTTGGTAGCTTTAGGAAAAAAGACTTTTTATAAAACAGAATTTTTGTGATAGTTTCCAACTAAAAGGCCTCGTGCAGGCACAGGCAGATTTCCTTTCTCAAATACAGAAAACCCTGACATGTAAGGCCCAGAAGATGTGAGGAACCCTTTCCACAGAGCAAATGGTCAGAAGGAATGCTCTTGGCAGTGGTAGTAAGAAAGGTCTAAAACATCTTTGCTTTCCTTTTTTTTTTTTTTTTTTTTTTTTTTTGCCTATTTGGGTATATTTTCTTAAAAAAAACCCCAACCAACCAACCAAAAACCAAAAAAGCCCACACAAAAGATAACTCCAAAACCCCTCAAAATCTGATGACATGGTATGCTTCTAAGCAGGAAAATCTTGGTAACCCAGTACCTAACTGTGTCACTGTGATGCAATTGAATTAATCTAATCTAAAATCTAATGCTTGAAGCTTGGGGATGCAAAACCTTTTAAATCAAAGGAGATGGGAATAGAGGATTTGGTCAAGAAGGACCAATTTTTTCATTGTGCCTGTGAATGAGTAATGATTTGGCTAATTATTGCTATATTTGGAGGAAAACAGTTGTTCAGTGAATTTCATTTTTTACTTTTTTGTCCTCTGTCCCTCCAGTGAAGTTTTGTGTTTTCCTTCACTGGCAAAGATGAATGTATCACTCACTGAACACTCAACCAGTTTGGTTTAATTTTCCTAGGTTTCTGAGAAGATAACCAGAAATCAAACCTGGAACCTGTTGTTGCAAATCAAATCATGACAGAAAGTGAAGAAACTCTCTCTCTTCTTCTTTCCTGGAGTTTGGACTTTGTCCCTTCTACTCCTCCCTGCCCCTTGTACTTTTATTTCCAGAATTTTGCATGTCATCTTATACACATAGTTCTCTGGAATTTGATTATTGGTCTATAATTTTGTGCGTGTGTGTGAAGAAAAAAAGGTTCAACCAGCTTTTGTGCCCAGCAGAAACTGAAGTTCTGTATGTAAAAGGCACACTGTCACCCAGGTAGGCAGTTACTGCACCAAAGACTTGGGCCCAGCAAGAGCACTGATGCAAGAAGATGGGAGGTTCATGCGTATTTTATACAGTTGATTGGGAACATTCAGAATGTGGTTTGGTTCTGGGATTACTGTCTAGTGTCAGGTTTTATACCATGTGTTCTGCCACAGTGAGTTGTAACGGGGTAAGAGAAAATGGAAGGCAGTCCCAACTCGAGATTTCCCAGCTCTGTCACTTTTGGCTTTCACTTTTTTACTTTTCTTTATTTTTATCTTTGGCTTATTAGCACAGATATTGCTGGAGGACAGTCCACATCAGCTATTTGTGCTCACAAACCTATTTCTCTTTGTTCCAGCAATCTCAGCCAAGAACATCCCAGAATTGACTTTTTTTAAAACCTTTTGTTTATGGGAAATTTTACACATTGGATTTTCCAAATGCTCAACTGGGGAGTGTTCGCTGCACACATCTGAGAATACTTTAGCTCTTTTAATTCTCTCATGATGTCTTACTAATATCCAAAGAGGAAAAACAACTGTTTGTTTTATAAACTAGTCTGCCAGGTTTCTTCAAAAGTTGTTATAGTCCCAAATTTTGTAAGCAGACATATGTTCCTTAAATACATTTTGTTTTGCTCCTCCCAAGCTAAAACTAGCATTTTCTCTTCATGGCATGTGTCAGGACTGGCTTTTTCAAGCATATAAGGTCTCTTGTTTGGAGATTTTATTGCTTAATTGCATGTCTTCTTCATAAGAGTGAATTTTGCCCTACTTCAGTTTATGTAAATTGATCACCAAACTTGGAATTCAACTTTGTCTTTTAATTCTGGTTAGAATAAATGTTACTGAATTTTGAAAGTTCAAATGTTCATCAAAATGCATACAGCACTGCCCCTGGGATAATATCTAAGGTATTTGTAGGTAAGTAATATTAATATACAATTTGCAAAGCAATAACCCATATCCCAAGTGAAAAGGAAATGCTGTGAAGCTAAAAGGTAAATATTAAATGCTGATGAACAGGGACTCTGGAAAATCACAGTTGGAAAAAGTGCTAAATCCCAAGGTTTTAGTTGTTTTGCTCTTGCTTATTAACTCAGGTACAAAGTTTTGCTGTTTTCTGCTGGTGCCCTGGAGGAAAGGTCTTTGTCACTTTAGATGAAAAAGACAGTTTTCAAAATGTTATCACTCTGTTCACCCAGACTTACTAGAATAAGGGGACATTTTTAGCAAACAATAGAGGCAGCAAATGAGAGGCTTCCACCAAATTATTGGTACTTGTTGATAATAAATTATTTGACAGTGGCTGCAGGAAAATCACCAAACAAACTACTTATTCCTTTGTTAGTTCATGCTATGCTGGTACTGATCTCTTGAATGTATAGGAAAATGGGCAGGCTTTCTGGGGCTACTGTGTTGGAGCAAATATTTTTAATTTTGTAATGGCTGGCATGGACCCCAGTCCAGAAAAACACAGAAGTTTCAAACATATGAACCTGCCCACAGACTTAAAACTAAGCACAAGTAAAAGTGCCTCTGGGAACTTTTGGTTAGGGAACTTGTTTTGATCAATGAACAAGTGTATGACTCTCAGCAGAGACGCTCCAGTGCAAGAATGATGCCGGTGATTTCAATCACGGTGCCTCTGCTGAACTGGTGATTGCTGTCTGACCTACCAAGGAAAAGGTGATGTGAGCCTGTGTGCTCAGAGAAATCACTGCTCCAATGTTACAATATAGCAAAGGCAGTGGGATATGGTAAAAATACCTTCAGAACAATACCATGGTGGCTGGAAACCATCCTGAAAAGGAGGGAAGCCAAATTTTACAGGGAGCTGAGTTCCAAAAACAGCCAAGCAATTCAAGTCTGTGAGTGCTATCTGACTGACTGATGTAAAACATCCAGGCTGAATAGAAATAATTACAGTGACATCACTGGAAAGAAAAATTAGTTGATGAAGACAGTACGTAAAATACCAACGGCAATTAAGGCAAGAGGCCTATAGGCTGAGTAATTGTCTTTAAAACACTGAGTGCCTTTTGTATTTCTTGCAGAGGAAATCTAAGTGTTCATGGACAAATTGAAATGTATACGTAGGTAAGAATTTTTTCAAAACTATTTTTTAGTAAAGAAAGTACCTTAGATAATGCAATATCTATGCATGATTGAAGCAGTAAAATTTTCATTAATTCATCGCAATTCTTTTACTTTGTTAGTAACTGCAAATACTTACAGACTTAGCACTAGAGGTGTGATAGCCTTACAGGCTGAATTTATGCTAAGGAAGGGGAGAATTTTAAGGGAGAAATGTGTAATACCAAAATCACGTCACCATGTGACCTCCCAAAATTTTATAAGAGAACCAGAATCTCCTCAGTGATTCGGCATTTTGTAACATTGAGGTGAGGACTAGATGGGACAGTGATGACTTGGGATTAATAAAGAATCCTATACCCCCAGCTTTAGTGCTCCAGCCCATAGGATAGTTGGACTCAGGGAACTGTGACTTTGATGGAAAACAGAGTTTGGTGAGGTTTCCTTCTTTCAATCCCAAAGATAGAATTTTGAGAAGATGAGAGGACTTGCACTGCATTTATCTATGAAAACACTACCCACTTTTTGTTCTGGGTTACTGAACAGATTGGCAGGTCTTTTTTGTATGTTGAGCTCAGGTGTTTGTGGATATGCTGGGTCTTTGGTATCTCACTTGTCCTGTTTATTCTGCAAATGTTAATGTGTAGGAATAGTCCAATTGAGTAATAGGAGTACCTATGTACCTTGAAGGAGAAGACCTGTGTTATTAACCCACTCTGTGAGTTGAATACTGAAAAAAGTATGTCTCAGAAGGTAGCTCCTGTCATTCCTGAGCCAAACTGAGTTGCTTGCTGGATTACAGCATTGCCTCTGTGCTGAAAAGAATTACCTTGGTATAGACGAAGATTCAATATTTGGTTTTCTAAACACAGTTATTTTATTAATAATAAAAAGTTGTGTGGGCTGAGTATAACAGAACACAAAATGTGCACATCAGAAATAAAACAATGCCATTATTGAATAATAAAAGACTCCTCAAAAATATTTACACCTTACTGACATATCCAAGTCAAGAAAAGAAAATCAGTTTTAAGATAGTGAACTAAAATTCCCTTCTCAGCCACAATGTTTCCTTAAAGAGAAGAACTAACTCTATGTGTAAAGTAGGGAATATGCTACAGGGCTGGCCAAACCAGCCTCCAGTGAATAGTCAGTCTATGGTTATAAAATTGTATTGTTCTTTGTATTAGACTTAAATGACTTGTACGTGTGTCCAGAGTTTTCAGCTTAGAAAGTACAAATGTGAAACTTTGGTTTCAAGCGCTTAAACATTTTGTCACATGAAAAGAACTGAAAGCAGTCCAGTTTCTTCAGCATTTGCATCAAGCCCTAGATGGCAAGGTTTGAAAGAAGTCTTTTTTGAGCATTTTTCACAGGGAAGCTGTAGGGAAATATGTTTTTAAAACAATTTAACTCTTGCTATTCTGTCTGAATATTGTTTGGGAAGAAACCTTCTGCCTGTTCAAAATGAACTGACCTGTATGTTTTTTGTATTGCAAAAATAGGTGGCTAATCAGCCACTGACTTATATAAACAACTACAGTATCGTTTTGGTAAATAATCCAAGTATTTAAGTTGGTTTAAGGATGGGTTAGAGAATACAGTCAGTGTGAGTTCTTTGAAATTGGGTGTTCTATCTAGTAAGGAGTTCTCTGTTAATCCAGGGTCTGACTGGGCAATGAGCCACACTAACAGTATGGCTCTATTGGAGAGATGAGAGGCCAGAGCCAATATAGTTTGTGGTCCAGTGACTTATTTTTGTATTTTTGTGTAGCCCCCTGCAGTGATTTTTTTTTTTTTTCTTCTGTGGAGGTCTGTCCTTGTACTGTGTTTTCTTCTTGGGAGCAGAAAACCAGAAAAAGTCCCTTCAGGAGAAAACACAGAGATTGGTGGCAGACTCTGAGTTTTAGATTTGAGGGAATTAATTTCCTTTTCAGGTTTTAAAAGTAAAATCCTGCCCTCCCCTCACCTCCCATCTCTCTGAATCTGTCTGAAACGACAAGCACTGGGATGTTTAAGAAACCATAGAGGCCAGATTGTCTGAGAACTGCTTAGGGCTCTGTGAATTGTCAGGTTTCAGCTCCAGGTAACGTTGGGATCATCAGAGATGTAAATTTAGTTTGCAGCATCCGATCTTCTCCCATGGAAGTCTCCACAGCACTTGAGCTGCAGAAGCAGCGCTGAAGCCCAGCCAGCCTGGGGCCAAGGGATGAAATAAGCTCTACTTTGCCCCTGAGCAGTGCTTGCCTTTGCCTACCCCCAATTTCATCTACATCCATCTTGCAGGGCACGCCAAGTGACCTTGCATTTCCACTAGTTCTTCATAAGCAGAATGAGCTTATGCTCATTTATGCTTAGACTCTTTTTACATGCTCTATAATTTTGGTGCTCATCTGTACGGTTGGAGGTAGTCAAATACTAAAATTGCTTTGTAGGTACGTGGTTACATCACCTGAGTGGAGGAAGGGGTCACATGGGAATGGCATCAGACCCAGTGTGCAAACAGAGCTGGCTATTAGACTCCTTTCAAAGCAGTTGCTGACATCTGTTAGGCTTATGGCTTCAGGTTATGCCTACCAGATGTGATGTCCTCTTCCATGACTGCAACCCCTTGGTAAGCTTGTAACAACGTTAAGGAACAATTAGTTGTTTTGCTCCTTTAAAATAGGTAAAAGGTCTTGTCCTAGGAGAAGTAAACAGTTGCAGACAAATTTAGGCCTGTTTCCCATTTTTGAGTGGCTTAAAGTACTCCAGATAGGGAAGAATTCTGAAATGAAGTTGAGTGATCAATGAGCTGGTGAGTGCTGAAGAGGCATTGCTTCCTCTTCCCAATATTTGTTTTGTTTCTTTACACAGTATTAGGATAGCAGAACACTAAATATTTTCCATTAGCAGGGCATGTGGAGAATTATTTTGGAAAGATGAAGAGACTGCATTTTTCTTTTCCTCTTCGGTTTCTACCTTCCAATAGATCAAGAATCTATTTGCATTAAAAAAAAGAAAAAGCATCTGGTGATGGAATTTAGAACAACTCTAATGTTGTAGTATATACTGTGTTTCATCCCATTTTTTAAAGATTTAGTACTAGAACTACAAGATCTTGGGGAAAGTCCCTTGGGAAGCAGCCTTGTCCTCAAGTTTGTGAACTTCGATGTAATTAAAAGGCAAAAACTGTCAAAAACTACACTGATCATGTAATAATAGTTAGTGGGAGAGAAAAAGGTATGTTGTCTACAAGTTTCAAATTTTAATCTTGTCTTCCTAAATTCTTTAAGGGGGAAGAAGGCTTTTGTTTTACTTTTGGGTTTTTTTAACACATGCCACTGATTCTCTAAATTTGTAATAGTGGTGTATAATAATAAAATGTAAATGACCATATTAGAAAATATGTGCATATAGAAATGGATGACAACTGTAGTGGTGTAATCAGTGGTGCAGTCAGTTTAAAACAATGGAAGAAAACACTTCTGAAAATGTGAATTTCAGACTTTATAAATGGCTCAGGCATCAGTGAACTGGTATTGCTTCCAGGCTTGTCATGATGAGCACTATTTCAATTCCAAATAGCAAATAGCTTTGCATTGTAATCGGTCTTTGACCAGCATTGTCTTTTCATCTGTGTGCCTCCAGCCCTTGGTGCTATGAGCCTTCAGGCCTGACTGTGAGTTGTTTCGTGTACCACATGGTGGGTAATAATACAGGAGGCCTCCATCTCTCTAAACTAAAACCCAGTTCTTATTAAGAGTACAAAGGTTCTGTGTCTGCAGATTGCACTCAAGCCATGTGCATGCAGAGTAGCTTAACTGGTGTCCAAACTCCAAAAAATGAAAAATCCTGTTCTTTTGTCCAAAGTCTGGGGGAATGGTGCTGCACAGACTCCCTTCATATGAGTATTTCAAGAGAATGCACATACTAGAATAAATAGCTAATAAATGAATAATTTTAAAAATTAGTGGTGTGTATGCATACACGATATAAATATGTACACACAGACGTATCTGTAGTTGTAGGGAACTCCTTCTGGGGAAAGGTATAATTTCCTATATCAAGATTTCTTGCATTTTATTCCTGAGAGTCTTTTTCTGTCACTGTTAGAGACATATTGCTGAGCAAGATCAGTAACTGATGTGGCACTTGCAGTTTGTCTATTTACCTGTGTTGCAGGGAGACTGAGGACTTGAGGGAATGAAAAATGCTCTCTGCTTGGTGTGTGTGTGTGTGTGTGTGTGTTCTCCATTGGAGACAGAAGCAGTTTAGCAACTTCACTCTGCTTTGCTGTGTAATTTATTGACACGGATTCCTAACATCACACTGTTTTTTAAAAAGACATTTTGGTGTAACAAAATGTAGATGGTTACTTTGACAATTTGGATTCAGAGAAGCATTTATCTTGCTTGAAAGTGTTGGCGTTTTTGGCAATTATATTTTCTTTGTTAATACATACAAAATGGTTTGTAACATTGATTTTATCTTCCAAAAAATCCTAGCTGGTTAAAAAAGTAGAATAGCTGGAAATGTAAGGATGAAACAATGAATTTAGAGATAGAGTGTCAGCTGATAAGGTTTAGATCACATTATTCTCTTAGGGAATAAAAATGAATATTTGAAAAATACTTTAAAAACCTAAAGCCTCATCATTTTTCTACTTCTTTTGGAATATTTGCTAAGGGTCACAACTGTATGTTAGGAAAGAAAATGTTGCTGGTTTGAGGTGCTGTTAAATAATCTCTTGGTTGACTTCAAATTTACTCCAGAAACTGCACTTTCAAACTTTTTGTGTATTTACATGCAAAATCAGGGGAAAATCTACAGGCTCTTACTTTCTGGCATTGTTCTTGTTTGGAGTTTGGGTACTAGTGTGTGTATCCATAGTAGTGATAACTGAGGGTCATGGTACTGCTTAAGATTGAATGCTGAGTTGGTAAATCCTTTTTTTTTCTTTCTTTTTTTTTTTCCTTTTTTTTTTTAATGTGCTGTTTTCATGACTAAATGTGGATCTTTTCACATGGAAACAATTGTGTGCAGAAAATTGCTGGAGCAATTTTGGGGGCCGTTTTTAATTTAAAAATTTGCCTGTGCACAGTGAGCCCTTGTTTCTGCCCAGAAACATATTTTAACAGTCAAGTAATATGAATTCTTTAAAAATGGAGGTTTGTAAGGGAAATACTGATAACAATCTTAGCTCCTTGATTGACGAGAAGCTCAGCATGACCTGGCAATGTGAGTTGGCAGCCCAGAAAGCTCATCTGTCTCGTGGGCTGCATCCCCAGTAGTGTGACCAGCAGGGCGAGGGAGGGGATTCTGCCCCTCTGCTCTAATCTCCTGAGACCCCAGAGCAGGAAAGCATCCAGCTCTGGGGCTCCCAGAATAAGAAAGATGTGGCCTTGCTGGAACCAGTCCAGAGGAGGCCTCAAAGATGATCAGAGTGTTGGAGAACCTCTGCTATGGAGGCAGGCTTAGAGAACTGGGGTTGTTCAGCCTGGAGAGGAGAAAGCTCCTGGGATACCCTGAAGTAGCCTTCCAGTACTTACAGGGCCCACAAGAGAGCTGGAGAGGGACTTTCCACAAGCAAGAATGGCTTTAATTTGGCAGAGAGCTGCTCTAGATCAGATGTTAGAAAGAAATTCTTGGCTGTGAGAGTGGTGAGGCCCTGGCACAGGTTGCCCAGAGAAGCTGTGGCTACCCCAGCCCTGGGAGCGTTCAAGGCCAGGTTGGACGGGGCTTTGAGCACCTTGGGACAGTGGAAGGTGTCCCTGCCCATGGCAGGGGGAGTTGGAACTAGATGGGCTTTGAGGTCCTTTCCAACCCAAACTAGTGTATGTTTCTATAGCAATTTTACAAACAGTTCCTCCCATACGTTTACTCTGACTTTTCATTTATTTTGCCTCTTACCCAGCTGCAACTGGGGTTTTTTTGATGGTTATATATTTTTGCCATGCATTGACAAGAAAATTCTCTGCTATTTCCTTTTTGCAACAGGTTTTAATGGAATTAAACCCAAAACTAGTTATGTTGATGACGGAATATTTGAATAATTTAGTCAAAATTGATGCAGTTACTTCCAGTTTCAGGACTTTCTTAATTTAAAATTTCTTCTTTCACATTTAATCCCTTTTTTTTTTTGTCTAAATGGCTTTTCTGCCACATTCTTCAATTTTTATGGTCCACTATAAGTTGTTCACTTTTTTTCACATGTTAATTTATCTATTAGCAAAATTGTAATACAAGAATACAATAATTTTCTGCTGCATGCCAAAAGTTTTTAAATAACTCTTTTCTCTCAAAGATGGTGTGACATCCTAGAAAACAATTTAACCAGATACTTTACTACCACTGGTTAGGGTGTTTCAGGAGTTTTGTGAATGTGAACTCCTAATTAAGCATGGAAAACAGCTTAGTGTCTTTTAAAGTTATTCAGTCTTAAAGCAGAAATTAACTAAGTTATTTCTCAGACAAAATAATTAAAATACTGCTCATGATTTGAAATATATATTTCCTTCTTGGTTACACAGTTGATTCTCAGTGCTTCATTCCTTACTGACTGTGTGGGTAACCTTTAATGTATGCACAGGCAAATTCAATTTTGCTGTAGTAATTAGTATGCATGGAGGGGTAACAGTAGTATGCATAGCAAGGTTTTGTATTATCATATATACTATGCATGTATTGTGGAGAGATCAAAGATCTAAGTAGGCCCATTAGCAATATAGATTTTTTTTTTTGCATTATTTCTGTAAATATCTTTAATTGCACTATAGGAATTTTTTAGATAGAGGAAGAATCAAAGGGAAAAACAATGTTAGGAATTTTAGGTGGTGCAGTGTGAAATCAGAAGTGAAGGAAAAGTAAATTGGTTTATGTTTTGAACAATTGCTCAGAAATCACATAGCCTATAAAACTCATCACAAGATTTTTCATAAAGCAAGAGACAGAATAGAAACAGAATTAGACATTGAGTCAGTAAACAGAGCCAAGAAACAGTGAACCTACAGAGGTTCTGTGGAAATAAAAATGTGTATGTGTGTGGGTGTATAGTTATTTAAAAGATGATGTGTTACTGTCAAAAAACAACCAATGCTGGATTACAGCTGTGGATTTTTATTTGGTGAAAAAGGTGTCCCTGGTTTTGGTTTAGGGTTTCTTAAAGGAAGATAGATGTCACAGAAAATTATGAAATAAGCATCCAGTCAGAAATAAGTATATGTAGAAAGAGATAAGGTTGTAAAATAATTCCCAGAGTTTTAGGAGTCAAGTAAGGCTCTCCCTGTGTAGCAAAGGGGGTTTATAACTGGTGAGGTGTGTAAAAAGATTTTCCTTGTATGCAAGTGTTTCCATGGCTGCATAATGCATGGGCTTCTTCACCTCTGAAACACTGAGAGGCAGCCCCATTTAGAGACCAGACAGGCAACCACTTACCTGACCCACAGGAACAATCTGCAAATTTACTGGAGTATGATCTGCTGGCACTGGGAGGATTGCACTCCCACTGTTCAAGTGAAATACAGTGGGAGTTTTACAGGCAGAACGAGGGCTGGTGTGGGTGTGCTCAGTCCTTTCGTGGTTCAGGCTGTGGAAAGCACATTCCCAGGTCGGACAAAATTGTTCCTTCATGTTTACTGATTACTGGACAATGACTCTTGAAGGCAACTGACTCTGGTAATAATTACTGCCCTGGCTGAAGGTGTCCTATCACCCCACCATTGTTCTTCAGGGTTTGGAAATAAGTCTTATACCAGAATCAAAATCAGTAAAGTGAGTAATTTTATGATTATTTGTGCCTTAATAAAGCTATGGGTAAAGAACTCATTATGAATCACTTACATTTACATGGCCTTGTCTCTCCTTGACCTGGATGCTCTGTATAGCAAGGTGATGGAAGTTCTTGATTAGGGCAGCAAGATGTACCCTTCACCCAGTGGTGATTTCAGAAAGCAGTCTGTGTAAGAGAAAGATATACTACATAAAAAGATGTGTGATTAATCAGTACATATTTGTTCATGTTTCAACCTTCTCTGCCTTTCTGGGAATACAGTAGTGATGAATAATTTTTAACTTCAGAGGATGCAATCAATGAGGGTTTTGACTGACTAAGGATTTCAAGGTTTTCCCTATGAAAAAGTCAGTTGACATTCATTAGTGTTTAAAAAAAAATTCAATGCAACATTTTTTACTTGAAAACAAAAAACTTAAGCTGAAAGATGTTTCATAAAAACATGCCAATGTTGCTGAAATCTTTACATAAAAAAATCAAAATGAATAGTCAGCTTTCTAATTTTGCTTCAAGAATATTGAATACATCATTAGGTATTTACTTATGTATATTTAATGATATACAATGTAAAATATATTTTTTATTTTAATACTGTGAAAGTTGATACGTTGATTTCACATTCAGAGCAAAGTGGTTAATTGTAAGAAGTTGATCTTTTTTTCACACAGGAAATTCTTTGTGTTTATTTAGAGAATAGAAAAGGGAAAAAAAAAATCCCGAGTTTCCCAAAGAATTCCAATTCTAGCTTTTATAAGTTCTGTAACTGTGGCAACTGTATGAAAAGCTCCTTTTTACATTAAGTAAATACATTAGAGGGTACTATCTTAATTTTTATGGTAAAGTAAAAAAATTGTGTAATTTCTTTTTCTCTTTATTTCCCAACAACTGGGCCCTTTCATTCAGAAATTAGGAGAGTCAGTTAAGCCTCTGTCTGTGTAGAGGTTTCAGAGAACTTCCAAACAGGAAAGAGAGCCTATATCCTGCTGCTGTTGCACATAAGAAATCACTGCTCCTATGCTCTCATCCCCCTGCTCCATTTGTGTGTAACACCCACCAATTCTCCCTTTCCATCTCTTCTTTTCTCTCACATCTCCATATGCTTCTCAGTTAAAAAGACTTCTGTGATAATCTATGAAATGTGTCCACTGCTCTCTCCTTCAAAGAAATTCCTTAAAACCCAACCATATTTCAATTATAGTGATTCCATACTTCTATTGCTTTATATCATGAGTTATAAAGAGAATTGTTCTAAGAAATGATGCTGCAGTACAAAAGGCAATGCAATCTTAAGATGCACTAGGAGTGGCATTTCAGGAGGAAATGCTCGGGCTGTTATAGAGCCTGTGGTACAACCTCAGAAATACTGTGTAGTGTTGGTCACCCATGGACAAGAATGTGCAGTAAAACTGGAACAGATGTAGAGAAGGGTCATAAGGATTATTAAGGCAATGGAAAAACCTGTTTTATGAGAAGAAGCAAGAGGATTTTACATGTTCTAACATGGCAAAATAAAAGCCGAGGGCTAATATTTTCTGTCTAGGATATAACAGTTGGAGACAGACAGGAAAGTACCTAAACTAACTGACAATATAGAAAACAATAGTTCTTGAACAGATTTTAAATTATTTTTTTTTCCACTTTGAGACCAGCCAGGGTCTTAACGAAAATATAGGGGAGAGAAAAGTTCTGTATGCTTTCATGGAATTTCTATATGAAATGCTGGGAAACCAGAACGTGCACCCTAGGAAATCCTTTCCTAAAATTCTGCAGCATGCTAAATTTTCTTCATTCATATTTTAAGTCACACATCTGCTGTAAAACATTTAGGCTCATGCTCAGACATTCCTTGTCTTCCACGTACTTCCTGTGTGATATTAGGTAGGTCACCATGTCCTTCTGTTTTCCATGTGTACAATTTTTAGATTAGTATTCCTTACCTCAAAGGGATGCTGGGAGGATAAATATAGTAATGGTTGTGTTGGCAGAGGCAAGTAAATATTTTGTCATAGGCAAGGAATCTCTTTGCATTCATACAATTTCTCTGTTACTTGGTATTGTTTCTGTCAGAAAGCCGATATAAAGCACGCAAGAACAGTAGTGAAATGTTTGGTTGGTTCCCTTACAGATATTTGATTATCTGCATCTCCCAGTTTTTTGGGATATAGAATGTAAAATTATTCAGAGCTTGTTCTAGGCTCCCCAATATAAGACTGACATGGGCATACTGGTCTGAGTTCAGCAAAGGGCCACAGAGATGATTAAGGAGTGTGTTTCTTAGGAAGGGTGGCAGAGGTTGTTCAGCTTGGAGCACTCAGGCTCAGGGGGAACCTTATCAATATGTACAAGTACCTAATGGGGTAGTAAAGAAGAAGGAGGCAGGCTTCTGTCAGTCCTGCTCCGTGACAGAACAAGAGACTGTGGGCACAAATTTAAATATAAGAAATTCTATTTAAACATAAGTAAAGAAACCCCAACACCTTTTCACCTTAAGGCTGTTTAAACATTGGAACAGATTGCCTGTTAGTGCCTGGAAGTTAGTGCAGTTCCATCCTTGGAGACACTGAAAACTTAACTGGACCTGGTCCTGGGCATCCTGCTCCAGCTGACCCTACTTGAGTGGAGTTGGGACCAGATGTCCTTTAGAGGTCTGTTCCCATCTCATCTGTTCTCTGTTCCTATCTCATCTGTTCTCTCTCTCTCCAGGTCTTTTTTCTGGAAATGAGTCGAAGAAATGAAAAGCCTCCTTTTGTAAAGTTTCTAGAGTGAGTTTCTGAATCTTTGTACGTTTCATACGTACAGTTCAACTAAATGCAGCAGGACAGAAACCTGAGATCCTTTTTAATTGCTCTCTGCTACCTGAGGGCATGGCAGCTTCACTAAGGTGTGAATGGTGAGTTTCATACCCTAGTGTCACTTGGACTTTTGCCACTGACTCTTGTGCAGTCTGGATTTTAGTGTAAATTACTCCAAGTGGAGAACCAAAGTTGATCTTGGAGTGACTGTATTCTTTTCATTCTGAATCAGTATCAGTTTACTTATTAAAAGGAGTGGCTTAAATCTGTGTGACTACAGAAGTATATTATGATATTTTGTTTTAGGCTTTGTAAAACAAAAATAAGGATACATTCTGTAACAGGGATCTGGCAAGAAGAAAACAGCTTGTGGTTTCTTCATTCAATTTTATAAAGTAAGTGTAATCCCACCCTGTCAACAATGGAGGGTTCAGTTTATGTCTGAGTTTTAAGTGACAACCCAAACTCCAAAGTTTCAGACTCTTTCCCAGTCCAAGTATCTTTCTGATCAAGTTGCTTCACAAAATGAAAACCTTACTGGTCTAAATTCTAAAGTGATATTGTAAATATATTCTAGCAACATAATTCTTCCTAAAATAGTAAAAGCAAAGAGGGACAATGGTTTCTAAAGGAAGATTTTTGTCTTGGTTTGTGAGGGAAATGTTCACCTGTATCTGAGAGATGAACCTTGCTGAGATATGCTGGAATAGCTCTAGTCCCAGTTTATAATTGCAAAGACATTTTCTTTTGAAAGCTTTCTAAACATCTTGTACATCTTGTTAAAGTAAGATACACTTTTTTTTTTTTTTTTTTTTTTTTTTAAAATCAGTTGAACTATCCAAAAAAGAACAACATCAAGATCTGCCCCGGGGAACCCTTCTTGGACAGAGCTTTTTATTCCATGATGAGAGACAGAATCAGAACTGTCCAAATAATAAAAACCAGATTCTTGAAGTGGGTTTTTCTGGAGAGAGACTCGAATTTGGTTTATTGCTCATTGCAGGATCTGTTTATCTGTTGTTGTGAATTTTCATGTGACCACTTGTGTACATCAAAATGTTGTGAAAGTTTAATAAAAGTTTGAATGTGAAGTGCATTTACATTACTTATTGTTCTACTCTACTTCTGTTTCAAATGTAACAGTAATGTGCTATCTAGTCAGACAGCTGAAAGTATTCAGTAACTAATCAAATGCCATTAAAGGCAAAATGTGAAAATAGAATACAAAACAATTCTTTCCAGAAATACTTTTAGTCTGCCTTGAATTGGTCAGGTAAGAACTGTAAATTCTGGACACCTTCACAGAAATTAAAAGCTGCTTATGAGATGTTTGTAAGAGATGGCAGTCAGTTTGGTTTTGACCCCCTCACAAAGTATTATGTAGCTAACTCTCATTAGCCTATGTTAGTTAGTCACATCTCTGACAAAATAAAAGGGGGAAAAAAAAGTCATATGCACTGTCCTTGTCGCTGTGTAATGCCCAGTGCAACGGGGTTTATTTAGGATTAGTTTTCAGCCCTTATAAAATGGCACAGTCTAACCAGGCACTCAGGAGGAAAGACAAATGTTTGTAATGTAAAATTCAGATGTATGTGGTGTCAAACTGGACAGTATTTCCAATACACATTGCTGTGTGTGAAGGCATTTCTCTCTTTAGAAGGTAACTTCCCAATTTTTGTGACAACAATCAAAGAGCATTTCTGTGACCTCATTTGCATTCACGCCTTCAGAAGTGATTTAACTGCCATGGTTATCCTGTCTGACACACGCTCCTGCTGACACCTCCAGTGCATTCTAAACTTGCAACAGTAAAAATGACAATACTTTAAAATACAATGCTGGTTTTTAACCATCAAAATATCATACAGGAGTCCCCTGTACATGCTTGTTCAGGCTGCTGCCATACAGCAGAAAGTTAGCAGCGGGAATGTCGAGGTTACTTCTCAGACTGTGTAAGCACATTGAATTATGGAAAAGATGGGTAGAGAGATCAATGGAGTAGCAAGTAAGTGTTACATAATTTGTAAAGGATTTTGTGGGGTGCATGTTTCCCATGGAGTAAAATGTTTTCCATCCTCTCTGTGCTTCCAAGGGTCTCTGGCAATGCCTGTGCTATGTTCTGTTTGCATGTTTTTATCTTTTATACTGGGAAGGAGTGATTTACAAGAACAAAAGACCTAACTAAAGAAGTGTAAGACAAGGTGATTGAAATTAAATGCAAAATAATGTATACTGGAGGGAAGAAAATAGTATGTCACTGTACTTTGCACTCTATTTAATTAACTGTGTCAACTTAGGTAAAGAATCCACTTTCACATCAGACACCTCAGTGTCAACTTCTCCTAAATGTGAAACTGCAGATAAAAATCTAAAGAGAATGATGAAGTTGCAAGAGGAATAGGTGACAAATAACATAGGAATGCCTACAGCAGGTGCTGATCACTGACTCTGAAAATTACAAAACTGAAAGCGGTGTTGGAAATATTTGGGAAACCAAATGTTGAGGAAGGACTACAGCCAGATGGGAAAGGTTAGGTTTGCCTTGGAAAGAAAGGGTGACCACTTAACCAGAGGCAGGAGGGCTGCAGCTCTTCCTTTCATGTGCAGGACCAGAGCTGAAATCTGTTACTGGGCTTTACAGAACTCACACCAACTATGCTGTTAAAGAGCATTCTCTGAAGTTTTATGTCCCTTGGATTCACCACTCTGAGATTTAAGAGTCAGCTTTATTATTTTAACTAGTTTACAAGGAGACAATATATGTGACTGTATATATTTGTCCAGCAGAGTTGCTTTTTCCCCCATAAACTTGCTCTTCTAGAATGTTGAACGCATGGAAAAAAAATTTATTGGAAATTATTGTATTTGAAAAGGGCCTTAGCTATTCCCCAGAAAGAAGAGAGGCGAACACAGGGTCAATTTACAACCTGACCTGAAAACACAAAGTTGATAATCGGCCATCATTGCTTATTGTATCTATGATCTGATTTGTTGAAATGCTCAATAAATCCACTATTAGGAGAAAAAGTGCTTACATGCATTTTTTTTTCTTTAAAAAAAAATTAAACAACAAAATAAAAGATTGATTGACAAGACATCAATAAAGCTTTGAGCACACACTGCTGACCTTTTTTTCTTTGCACTGCAATCTGTGTTTATTAGAATTCATCTCCTATAAATACGTTTCTGTGGATAAAAAAGCAAGCAGCTTCTTAGGAGTTTTGTTCAATAAACTTCTGTGAAAATTCTAAAGACTTAATACATGGCTTTCAATTTAATTCATTCTGTCTTCCCTTCTTAAAAATAAGATATAAGTGAGGATGAAATAGGTTTAGCTGGTGGAATCTTTTTTCTAAAGCCATGTTCTTAAAACTCACCCTTCCTTTTTAATGTCTGCTACAGCAGTTCATTCAGAACAGACAGGATATATATCATCTCACGCCTGGTACTGTAGGCTATTTCTTCTCTTTAAATAAAAACATATTATAAATCTGTGCTGCACTTGAGTGTGGTAAGCACTCAGGTTAGTGACTTCAAAAGTAGAGCTGCAATGAGGCTTTGGCAGGCACTAAAGAATACTGACCAACCCCTTGGACTCTATTTTCTATTTGATCTTTCCAAGAAGAAAATCTCTTCAGAGCCACTCAAATCCATAAAGGTGGTACAGCAGTGATGTCAAGTCTTTTAATTTTATTGCAGGCCTAGTGATATTCCTGTATTAGGGTTTTGTGCTTAAAGCCCTGCCTTTTGGAGTCCTGTGAGAATCTCATTTGTTTTGTGTTGCTGAAGTAAATGTGTGGTTGATGTTGCTCTAAGTAAAAAGGGAAATAGAAACCATAGGTTGATAGTGTTAAAATATGAAGTCTAATGAGAAAATTCTCTGGATAGAGGCTCAGAATTTGCTTGTTTCCTTACCATGTGTTTTACTGAGTGAAACCTTTCTCTGTCCTGATATCAGACTAGCTGTGGCTTTTTCCTGAACTGTTCTGTGATGGTAGAAAGGCCAGTGCTGTCAGATTTTGTCCTGGGGTTTTCTTTTTCATTAGTAATTCCTAAAAATTAATTATTTTTGTTCTGTATTTTCTATTATTCTCTTCTAACACAGTGATGTTGGCTCAAACATCTTTCCCATGGTTAATGATACTGATCTCTGATTACTTGACACTATTTCTTCACCTTCTTCCCCTGTGGTGTTTGTTTCAGTTGGCTTAGTTTTGTTACTGATTTTGATTTTGTGTTTTATTTTTGGTATGTAGGTGGTTGTTTGTTTGTTTGGATTTATTTGTTTATTTATTTTCAGAACCTCTCCCTCCCTTTTGTTTGACAGGAAGGTTCTTTCAATAGGTACCGACTGTTTTAGGAGTTCACAGAGTGCAAAACAGGAAAAAAATTGCTGGTATTTCTTGTAACATAAGCCACAAAGAATATCTGCAGTACACCTGGAATGATCCCATGTAGCATGAAAATACACCTGGAGTACTCAGGCTCAGAGGTATCTGGACAACTGGGCTCTTGCCCCATGCTAGCATTGAAAATCAGAGAGCTTTTTCTTCTTTTGGACACTGGATGGGAGCTGGATTGGTTATTTTTATTAATCTGTGTGTTTAAAAATATTGAGGGTAATAGGTGCTCCTCCTCTATTTTGCTCTCATCCAAGTAGAGGTAAAAATACTAAGCTGTCTGAAAAGTGTTTGGTAGTTCCTGGGTGGGATGGGCTGTATACTCGGGAAGTATTACCCTACTTCATCTCTGCTTGTGTTAAACCTGGCAACACCTGGGACAAAAACACTGAATATGGTTATTCCTTAATTTTGACGATGCTACGTCATGATTAAGGTAAGGTTGCACACAAAGCAGGTGATACTGCTCTTGTAAACCAAAAAGTGATAAGGTGGAAGGCATATAGCACTCTACAAGGAAGATGATACAAAGTAGAGGTTGCTCTGTCCTCTCCTAAATTTACGGGGGGAAAAATATCCATAGGTGATTTTATCAAATGCAAGACCTTTATAAGGTTTCCTGCTAATAGGAAGAAAGTAGTACACAATATGAGGCCTTTTTAGAAATTTTTAAAATTTATAATACATACCATACACTACAGATGATTCTCATTTTTATACAATATATCTAAAAGACAGCCACACTCTAGTCAAATTTTATCTATTAATATAACACTTTAAAGAGACATGCAGGCATTTCTTTCAGATACAAGAGGACTATATGGAACTTTAATTCTGCTTATTCAGTAAAAATTTATTTTGCAAGCTCTGATCATTAGGACTATTATTAATTACTGTGCCATTCAGCTGTGCTGACAAAAAAAAAATATCTCAGATATAACTGAGCACATTAAAAATATTGGATTAAAGAATTAGCTCTGCCAGATTTTAAATAGAGCAAAATAAAATGGCTAATCAAAATCTGAGCACATACAAGGTGATCATTTACCTGCTTTCATTGCACATTGTTTGAATAGTTTGTATTATGGATGTGAAATTGCCCTCAAGGAGGTTAGTTAAAGTAATAAAGGCTTCCCTGTGCCTCAGGAGCCACTCCCTTTGTGATATGACCTTTCTGTGACTTCTGAGCTCAACTCATTATGGAGAGAGACAAATGTGTATTTTAAGTCTTTTTGAAAGCTTTTCAGGCATTAGGTCTAATGGCAAAATGCCTTTTTTTTTTTTCTTTTTTTCCCTCTTTCTAAACTAGTTGCAATTGAGAGTGTGGGAGAGAAGAAATAATCATAGAATCTGTTAGGAAAGACCTGTAAGATCATGGACTCTAACCATAAACTCAGCACTGTCCCTAAATGCCATATCTACCCATCTTTTCAATACCTCCAGGGATGGTGACTCCACCCCTTCCCTGGGCAGCCTGCTGTAATGCTTGACAATCCTTCTGGTGCATAAATTCTTCCTAATATCCAGTCTAAACCTGCCCTGGTGCAACTTGAGGCTGTTTCCTTTCATCCTGTCTCTTGTTACATGAGAGAAGAGACTGAAACCCCACCTGGCTACAACCTCGTTTCAGGTAGTTGTAGAGAGTGATGACCTTCCTTTTCTCGAAGCTAATAGTCACAATTAGACCTCTTAACACAGGTTTTCAGGTATTATACAAATGCTCAGGTTGATTATTTTAAAAGTTATTCCCTTTAAGGTTCAGTAAAACTTCGTTGTTTGTACAAAAAGAGTGTGTGGAGACAGCCTCTGCTAGGATGTTTGTTAAAAGACAAAGTGCAGACAATTTTTTCATCTGAGCAAATATTTGTAGGAAATCTTATGTGTAGAGGTGTACTTGGTTTGCCCTGCAGAATTTACCAGTGTGCATTTGGGAGTATTTTACTCAACTGTAGTTTAAATGTGAAGTATAGAACTCAGTACACCATTTCCATTTCAAAGATCACTTAATATCATTTCTGCAAATTTTTTAATTTGTTTAATTAAACTTAGCACTCCATTCCACTTCATTAGATCTATTTAATTTTCATGTATCTAAGCAGTTTTTCAAGTACATAATTAAAAGAATAGTTTTATAAAATCAGTACTTTTTTACATTAACATCTTCAAGAACAGGAACTATATTTTCCTGTTGATTAGTGCATGATGATAAAAGCATTAACATAAAGTAATAAGAAGGAAGTAATCTAGTCCTGTTTAAAGTCCACCCTGAAGCTGGCCAGCAGGTATTTTGAAGAATGTAACATCTGTATGCTTTACTGGAACTTTGCAGAAGTGAATGCTGGAATAACTTTGATATTCATTTTTTGCTGGCAGTGGGGAGTGTTGTTCATGAAGGGAAGTGGTATGCAGTGTGAAAATAGGAGTTCAGCTTTGGGTTTCCATTTGAGTACCATACAGAGGTGGATTTCATTTAGCAGTTTTTGTAACTGAAGTAACTGGGATGTAGAAAAGGTGACTTGCACATGGTCAGTTGATAAACTGGAAGCAGAACTAGCAGAATCCCCAGCAGTTTTCTGTGTCATACTTGCTCAGAGAGGAGACAAGACTGCAGTGGTTCTTATATTACCTAGTGACTACAACCTATGGATGTCTGGAGCAGGAGATAATGTTTTAGAAATTGATCTCTTTGTAGAATGAGGATTAATTCCATTTGCATTTTCTTCTGATAGGCCAATGAAGGGAAGAAATTACTATATACCTTCATCATCATCTTAGCAAAATAAAAAATACTGTGTGTATATATATTATACAGTTTCAGTCTGAAAAGTGGTCATCAAATATAGGTGGAAAAGATGAGGAAACAATGTCTCATCCCACAAGAGCCACCTATAACTGCCTTACACTCAATAGCCTGCAGGATTCAAATAATGAAAACTAATCTACAGTGCAGCAACAAGATGAATCTGTGTAATTTAGTTCCCTGAACTCACTCTAACTTCTGTGGTCTTGGAAAATGATTTTCAATATATACTTCTGCTAAACTGTTTTATGCAGCCAGAATTTTGTATGCTAGAAGACATACAGTACTGAGTGGTGAGTAAATCATTTACCAGTGTATTTGGAGGCTCTGTGTGCGCATGTGCTTATGTGTGTTTGTGAGTAAATATTTGAGGGTGTTATTTGAAAAGAAAATATAACTGGGAAGCATATGTTCCTGATTTAGTTCCCTACAATGGCAGACAGCTGTCTCCCAGATTTCTTCCTTCCAAAGGCTCTACAAATGGTGCAGTATGTGCCACACTACACTGTGGCCATAGTACACATCTCAGTATCCTTCACCCTACGCGTGACAGTGTGCACAGTATGTGCTGCCTTTACACACTCAAGGCATTTATTAGGAGACTGAAAGTCCGTAAACCCTCTTCCACAAGAAAAATATGGGTGAGATTTGTGGCATAGCTGGGGTCTACTTGAGAGTTTAGATGTCATTTTAATCTTATGCAGCTTCAGAATGAAACCAAAGTAAATGAAACTATTTCTTTAGTTCCTTCTCTGCTACAGATAAACATTAGCAAAGCTCTGTCAATGCATAAGCATTATACTTTTAAAATAATGTTTTAAACCCTGAAAATGTTGTGGAAACTCACACTGTACCTGAGAGTTCAGCTCTAACAGATGCAATTAAGCCAAGGTTTAATTAAATTAGATTACTTTTAATATATTTTCATGTGTCTTATGTAGAAAAAATGACCTCCATGTAGCTCAGTCTAAAGGCAGGTGAGGTAAATGGGAACCTTTGAGACTCATGTCAAGATCTGTAAGAGTTTTTCACGTAAAAGAGAGGAGCAGAATATTTCTATTACACTTGAAAATCAATAGATTTGGTAGTTATAGTACTCTTAACCAAACCTACTGTTTTCTCAAATTTCAGCTTTAAGGCTATTGGTAAAAGCTGCTGAGGTTAAAGGATTATTCACCCGGTTTCTTTCTGGTCTTTCATGATGAATCCTTTAATTTGTATGTATAAAGCTGTTCCCTGTTCTTGGGGAATGTCTCCATGACAGGCCAGGCCTTACAGCAGGACTCGGTGTGCTGATAGCACTCAGCTTCTTGGTTCACCTCAATCTTGGCATCTGGGTCTTTTTTCCTTGCAGGGGGTTTTGGCAGCTGGTGTGCAATGATCAGTCATACAACCTGAGTGTGTTTGTTTGGCAAGGGGAACAAAGCACAAAAGAAAGAGAGAGTTGACAATAAGCAGTTTACACGTGCATCTGTTTGACACGCAAACTGATCAGCACACGCTGGCAAACTAAACAGAGCTGACTTTACAGGTTGGGTGTGTGGGTGCATCCAACCCCCTGTATATGGTGAGACCTGGGTCTTGGCTTGTTCTAATATCAGCCCCTGATGATCACTGTTGATCTGCAGAAAAGGGGACCGTTGTTGATCCTTCATTTTCGCTTGGTTTTTGTTTTTTTGGGTTTTTTTGTTTTTTTTTTTTTAAATTATTGTTGAACTAAACTGATGGAGTAAATATCCCACTAACCAGGCTAACCCACCATCTTTAAAAGCTACTGCAGAGCCACTCTGGGGCTCTTGCAATCCTGTTAAAGAAACTTGGTCCCTAGTTGCCTCTGCAGAGGAGGAGTACGCTCTTTGAACTACATTCTGAGAAGATCAGTGTGTTAAATATTTCAAACTTAAATAGGAATTAGCAACATTATTCTGTCTGGAAGTGATTAATTTTGAGAGCTCCTCTGGCAATCACTGTTAAAAGTCTTTGTATTAAATTTGCCATATTGCAGTCTCCATTTCCATTCCATGTTTGAATGGCAGTTCATTCCACAGGCTCAGTGCAGGGGAATTATGATGGTATTCAATTAGCCAGGTAGCCTCTGAAGATTTGCTAATGTACATATAAAATAGAAATTCACTCTTAAGGCTTCTCTGACACGCACATTCATTTTAACCACTAAATAATGGTTATGTAATGTACAAAAGGCAGCCTCTGTGGTGGTGTTCCAGGGATGAGTGTTGTCCCTTGTACACCAGAAGCATGCTCTTTATTGATGGGGCAGAGATCTGAGAACTGACAAAATGTTAAGCATTGTCTTTCCTGAGAAGGTCTCATGTGTAAAACAGAGTATGTGGAATTGGTAGATCAGAGGTTGTTTAGGACCATTTTGCAGCAGTGAGTGAAGACTCAAATCCAAATTCCAAATATATTAAGCAATATGTGCCCAAAGATTATTCCTTGATTTCTTTTTTTCTTATAATAGAATTAGAAAACATATGTGTGTGTATGTACATGGTAATGTTGGAGATAGGCATTCCATATGCACAAGGAACTCTGCTTTCAGGATGTGTGACTTTCATTGTAGATAAAAGGAACTGACAAAGAAATAAAAGAACAAAATTAAAACTCCAGGAGAGAACAGAGTATGCAAGATTCCCTTGTTAACAACAGACATCTGCCAACATGCAGACAAGCTATGAAGGGAGCTTGTTTTATCCTTAGGAGCATTACGTGGAAAATAGTCCTACCAATATTAAGTTGTGTACACTCCAAACCAAAGAGCCCCTTGTAACAAATTCCCCATCAGATTTCACATAAAACAATCTCACTAGTTTATTCATACTAGAGTTTTTTGCTTTTGATCACTTATGTGTTTTGTGGTTGTTGTTGTTGTTGTTTTTAATGAAAGTTACATTACAGTTCATCTCTTCTGTGTTTAATATAAACAGCTGATAAGAAGATAATATGTGGAATCTTAATAAATTGCAAATTCTGCCTGTTTCTGGATTTGTTTAAAAATCTCAGGCTTCATAAAAATGAAACATTAAACATTGGAGGGCCAAAAAAAAAGTGTGATTTATAACTAATAGGTATTGCATATTTCAAGCACATTACAACAAATTACTCACTAGAATAGATCCTAATAAATTCCAGTCTGTGTAAAGCATTCTTAACAAAGCAGTTGTAACATGCAAAAATAGAAATGCCAAATGTGGTATATCACTTAAATACTGTGTTGCTGAGCAAGAGTTTGCCAATGTGTTAATGGTATTTCTATTGCTATTTAAACTTTCAGGGGGATGAAATATTTTACTCTGAGTGACAGGAACTGAGAAGCTGTTAGAGCGAACAGATGAGTGAGAGTATGCAAAACATACGCTGTGAAATTCCATGTTTGACCTTACTGTTGAAATAGACCTTGAGTTTTGAAAACAAACACGCAGAGGAACAACAGGAAACCCCTACAAAGGAGCTTTAAGGTGTTGTAAAGGCCTATATCAGTAATGCCAAGAAATTTTCTCAGTTTTCGAATGTTTGCAGCAAGTTTTTATAGTCCCTCTCTGAGCTGGCTATTGTGCAAAGTATGACTCTAAAGGGAAGCTTGTAGAGAACATTGTGATGCAGAAAGGAATGGCTTGTCACTCTGTAAGTAAACAGAGGCCAGGGCAATGCAGAATTTTCATTGTTAATTTCTCAGTAGCTTTTCAACTGAATATTGTCAAACCCATTTTTGCAATCTTTATTTTTAATTGGAATTTAAATAACACCTCCCTATACACATTGTACACCCTAATTTCAGGTCCATTGTTCCCCCAGTTTCAGTCTCCAGTGTTGCTGTTGAGGCTCTGACCTCATGTCCACATAAGGTAAACTGGACAGATAAAGTTACACAATAAGTAAAATTTTTTCTGAGCTTCAATTAGCAAAAGGTGCCATTTGCCAAGCTGTTAGATGATGGCATCTCTCATTTTTGGGAAGCTGGGGGAAGACTGTGTCAGACTGTGAAATGTGTGAACAAGCAGTTTATTCTCAATGAAACCGTCCTGTAGTAGTTTTCTGGCTTGATTCAAGAAGGTCAGCTCTGCACTGGGCTAAAACTGACAATAAAACCCCAAAGATAGTATTTCAGTAATCAGAGTATGAAATAGAATGAGAGATGGAAAATCTACTTCAGAAAGTGCCTTACCATAGTAATTTAAAAATGATACAATAGCTCATTACTTATAGAGGAGGCATTTGCAACAAGGTAAAACTCCAACCAGTTTCTCCAGTACTTCAGAGAGAAAAAGGCAGTTTCCTTTTAGTTACCAAAGGGCTCTAAATCTAGAAAATTAGGGCTGAGCACGTATGGTCTGTCTCTTTACTAGATGATCTAATTTCAGTGGCGAATGCATTTGTCAGTGTACAGCATTCAATGCTGTCAATGTTTTAATGGGAACCACTTAGGTATTGAAGTTAATACCACTATAATGAAAGTTGTCAATATTTTCTGTGTTAGGGTCTTGTGTATGATTTCAAGGAACCATACAAAAAATTCCTTTTCCCTGGGAAGCAGTCACAGAGATAAAATTGTATCTTAAAGTGTGTAAGCTGTGCTTGGGGGTGGTGAGCAAGAGAGCAGTGGAGTGGAGCTGGATTGAGGAGTTTTGACTTAGGAGCGTGGCTGGAGGCAGCCTGCTTCCAGCTGGCTGGGGACAACGTCATGTCCTGCATTCTCTATGCCTCCAGAAACTCTCACATGTTTCTTTTGCACCTGCAGCCAGGGCCTCCCTCCCTTAGCTGGGAAATGCTTTGGGAGCTGTTGGCTTCTTGCTCATTTTACCTTGCCTGTACTAAACAATCATAGGGAATGTCGTGCTCCTTAGTGGGTCAGGACAGGCAAATTTCTAGGGCTCTTTAAAACTTTACCCTCTGAGTTATTCCATCAGTGCAGAAGAGTCAACAGATTGATCCCAAGCATGTAAGACAATCTTTGTTTAAAGAAGAGGAGAGTTATATTTCAGCATTTTTCTGTCAATTATAGTAATCAAGCTAAATTATCCATAAACCAGAAAAAGGTATCAATTTTACATTTGAAGGAAAGTTTTTTATTAAAAGATAGTTTTGTTTGGTATTTTATGCCCAGGATATAACCACTTTAGCCACCCAGAAACCAGACTGTGGTTTGTTTTTTCTCCGTTATTGCTTGGCAAAGTTATTGAGGAAAAATATTAGAATCTGAGGCAGTTCCAAAAGATGTTTTCTTGCCCTGACTCAGTAATTCTGTCTTCATAAATTCGTGCTGTCTTGTGGATTGTCATCCTGGTTATATATCTCCTTTAACCACAAAAAGCCTTTTAAAATGGGGGAATAAGTTCACATTGTAGACATGGAATTCAGTTTGGGTTAGCAGTGAGTGGCAGGGTGCTCTGCTGTCCCCAGAGTGGGAGAAGCAAAAAGGCAGGCAGCAGCAGAAGGGGCTGTTTTTATGGAGCTGTTCCTGGTGAGGACAAGCTTGAACCTCCCAGCAGCTCCTGCCTTCCTCCTCAGATGTGCTCCTGTTGTCACAGCAGCATTGTTTTGAGGACATTGTGTGCTTGTTCCTGTGCTTTATAACCTGTGCACTGTGTGGAAATTACACATTTAAAGGTATCCATATTTTTGGGAGTTTTTGTGAGTGGCTAATGAGACTTGGTCTTTATTCTCATATTCCCCAAAGTTAATTATTGTGAGAAAGTCACCAAATATCTCAAAACACTGTGCATTTTTTGAGATGAAGGGGAACAACTTCTTGAATAAGTTTACTGCCTAAACTTTTGTTAAAAGAAATGAAGCATTTGTACACCCGTAATGGACAAAAATATTCTTGAAAACGTGTTTCTTCTGCATACTTTGAGGAAAACCAGAGGTTCAAAACTGATCTTTCAAACAGAAAAATTGTCTGGGTGAACTCTTCCAATTTATTTTGCTGAAATTTGCTATTTTGAAATTTGAGTTCATTGCCTGTGCAAATACCAGGTTAGGGTTCCTTTTTCCAAGCATAATTTCAATGGCAGGATTTATTTCAAGGATTACATTGTATTCATTTCACTTACCAAATAAAAAAATACCATTCCACTGAAATTGAAAAAATAAACCTAAAGCAGCGTAAATTATTTTTGTAACATCTATCTTCAACACTAAATGAAAGAATGAAGCCTGGAATAATTCCTGAACTGAAAATTAAGACATCTGGGTTCATCCCTGGCTCCACTGTTGTGTTTTGCTTGAGGAAATTGTATCATCTGTCTCAGCTTTAGTCTGTGAAGCTAATGTGCAAAAGCGTTGAGAGACTATTATTTCTGATAAGAGACAAGTACAAAACAAGGTAAGAGCAATAGTTTTAACTGCTAAATATAGGGTTATACGTAATGATAGTCAATTTAGGTGTTGTATGTGATTTATATGAAGTATTTAGCATTTTTCCTTCTTCATACATCATTCTAATTTCTGCAGTTGTATTCATGATTGTGTAAGTATTTGCAATATAATTAAAGAACAAAGTTCAGCCTGTGGGTTATTAATGTATGACTATAAATATCATTTAATAGGTAGTTCTTGCCCGTAAATGGTTGGTCGTCTAAATCACATGGTGTTTTTTCTGCTCTTTGGTTAGATTCAAACCCAAGAGACTAATAATTACTACCTAAACAGTGATTTTCAGTTAGTGAATGCCTTCAGAAATGTATGCAGGCAGCTGAACACTTGTGAGCAATGCATGACACAATCCTTCAGTGGCAACTCTTGGAAGTCTGGTGCATAAAAGCGATTGATTCTTGTATTATTCGTCCCTCTTGCGTGTCAGATTTATTCTGTAGTTCTTGATGCCTGAAAAGTACAAACTTAACTTATTTCGTAACAGTAAAGGGCAACTCCAGTTACTCAGAATTTGACAATGTACAAAGGCAACCAAGAAAGCATAAGGCTGAATACTTGAAAGCAGGACACATGCAAGCTGGCCCTGCCATAGCTACTGGGTCTTGGCTTCTTTTGTCAGTACTGGTGCTTTGTTTCCAGCAAAATATCAGAAGCAGTATTCTCTTGAGTGCTCTGAGACTAGACATGACAAAGGTAGCGTTTTTTTAATCACCTTGAACTATAAAATATCTTGTTCCAGGCAATACTGAGCAAATGGCTGTATCTGGGTGGTGGTTTTGGAGACTCTGTAGAACCATTAATAGGTTTTGATTGAAAACTTAGCATCTTGAGCCTGCTCGAGTGTTTTTACTCTTTTGGATTTCATTAACACATTTTATTTTCATTTGCCTATGTGGTATTTTTTCCCCAAAGGAAATCTTGTGACTATGTTTATAGGCTCCCTCTGCAGGAGAGTTTATTGATGCTTTTTCTAGTCTCTGAATAGCATTTTTCATCTGTTTCTGCTTGCTGGGCTCTAGTTGTTCTATTGCTCGTTTTTGCATATTTTTTACATATCATATTTTCTCACCATTTTATATCTCTTTTGAATTTTAGATATTTACCAGACATATTTTTGTAATATTTCAGTGTTCATTCAGTCTTGCGAAATAGCAGTGATATCATCTCACCTCATAGACAATGTAGACAAAAGCATGTGGGATTTCAAGTGTTCTCAGAGAAGTTTTTGAACCCCATGTCTTGACAGGTTGGCCCTGATTCTGGACCATTATTCCTAACTTTCTCTCCAACCTATCAAAGTTGACAATGTTGTGACAATTTTTAAAACTGTTTCATCTCTTGGGATATTGTTTGCCATCCTGGGAGATGTGCTAATGTGTGCAGCCTACCTGGGGATGATTGAGTTGGACTCTGAACCAATGGTACTACACCAGCAAATGAGAAAGCCATCATCCTGGAGCAGGTGAACTTTTGCAGTTCTTTCTCCAGGCTTTAAGTAAGATTTTAAGCATACCAAGTCTTAACTTGAAGCTGAGATTTTATCCTGTGACTTTGGGAATTTAACTTCAATAAAAACTGTTACATTCTGTAAAAAAAGTCACACCATAAATTTTGTGAGGCTTTGACACACCTCCCAGCTTCACTCATATTTCCTTTATTGTCTACTGTCTTTTGTTAGTAAACTAAAAAAGCAACTTTGGCATTAGGAAATGCTTATGATTTTTCAAGTTTAATAAAACCCACTAGTTTTCATAGACTATACTGGTACCTATTCAGAAAAGAAATAATCTTTTTGCAACCAAATAACAAAGAAGCTTTGAGTGGATGCAGGAAAATTGGTAAAAATTTCATTGGTAGAAATTTCTGAGAAGTTAAAAAATGCTAAGACGTATAAATATTATATAGTGTACAGGATGTAGCAACTTGCTAAAGCATGTAGCTGCTCGTTGGGGCATACCTAAGCTTCTCTTCCTCACAGCTCTACTGAACTTGTAAGAATCTGCTCTGGCTTTAAAGTACAAAAACCCCAAAGCAGATCCATAGTCTCCAGGGCTGTGAGGAAGAGTTGAGTCCAGTAGGTTTCAGTTGCTGTATGGTTCCCTTCTCTAGGTTAAGTGAAAGCATAAAACCTGTGCTCTTCTGCCTTCTTGACTGCTGTAAAAGGGATGTGACCTGCCCAAAGGTTCTGTGCCCTGGTCACTTCAGATGCTCAGCTCCTCTGATTTGTTACCCTGGATACTCACCTTGACTGTACCATGCGTTTGGTCTTAGAATTGAGAGAGAGAAAATGCAGCATGGAGCCATGTTTGGAGCTGCTCTGGATGGGCTACATGTATGCTAAGCCATTTTTCAAAGGAAAAGGATTCTTTCTAGTAATGCTTTTAGCCAAAAATTTGTTGGTGTGCTTTTCAAGATGTCTTGGAATGCTAGCACAATAAGTGCACAAATCTAATTGTCTCAGCTTTCTGTTTTTTTGGCAAAGTTATTTTGATTTATTTTTGAAGCTGTTAATGAACTGAATTGGGAAAGAGATTAAATGATTTATGTAACATTTATTTTCTTTTATTCTTTGTGATCTGCATTGTTATAAACCATGAATTGTTTAAGTGCTTTTTTTGCTTTGAACTAGCGGGAGAGTGGCAGCATCTCTTGTTGGATTTGTGCATTTTTCTGAATGAATCTAAAACATGACTTACACTCCAGGCTGGTGGCCCTGTACATGAGGGGCACCTCTGTGGTGATCCTCTCCTTTGGAGAGTGAGAGTAAGTCAGGTTCTCTTTCCACCTTTGACCTCACTAATGAGAGCTGCAGGAGAGAATCAATGTCAGTTTTCTCTGATGGCACAACGACAGAGCTTCCTGTAGACTGAGCTGTCAACGTGGATATTTAATTGGGGAAATGGTTTAGTCCACCCACCAGCATGCATGCTCAGTTGGAGGAATGCTTTTTTTCCAGACCAGTGTAGTTTTCTAGTCTCTGAGTAGAGGTTCAGGCCAATCTTTCTGCTGGAACTCCTTTAGCTGTTGAACGCCAGCAAGCTCGTTTGCTAGAGATAACAAGAAGCTTTTGTGCGAGTTTGGGAAATCCTGACCAAGTGGACAAATGAAACCACTGAACAATTAGGTTATTTTAATTTTTTATTTTTTTTAAGCATCTCTAGGAGCTGTGGTTAACTTAACAATGTAACTAAAAGTAGCATGGGACTGCGTTTTATGAAGGTTTAGTGATGCTGAAAAATCTAGTGATTTGGAGCCCTTCCTCAGAAGTACTGCTTGGCATGCCAGATTACAAGGCTCTAGAGGAAAACTTCAAGGGAAACTAATCTTGCAGTCACTTTCTGTTCTTTTAAGCAGTTGACCTTAGTGTTTACAGTGGTTTCAGCTGTTGAACAGATCTTTTTTTTTTTTTGTTATGTTTTAATTGCAAAAATTATATCTATGTCCTGGACCATAAACAGAACTGAAATTGCTGACTGCACAGACAGTCTTGTCACTGGAATTATTGCAATATTTTATAGTATTTGTGACAATAACTTTTGTGAGGAAAAATAAAACCCTGATCTCATCCAGTTGACTACTGTATAAAGTGGAACATACATATAAAACATATACAACCATATACACTGTGTATATACACATGTACAATGTGCATTTTTCTATATAGGAGTTAGTATTAAAAGCCAGAATTCTTTTGCTGGTTTTGAACTTGGATTAACTTTCCAGCCTAAGAAATATTTTCTTCACCCATTTTCACAGTAGAGACATTCTGTTTTCTGCCTAAAACTTACGTATGAGAAAATGTTCATCTTAACAACGAAGGAAAGAGGGATGGTGTTTGGATTTTCTTTTCCTCCCACTGAAATTAAGGGAAAGAAAAAGTGATTCAGATGTTAGTTGAGGAATTAGTTCACGTACAGGGTCAGTAGCTGGGATTAGTACTTAAAAGTATTTCTTCTCTTAAAAAAATAAATACAGTGTGCAGTTAGCATTAAGTAGTGCAATTTGGTGCCTCAAATGATTTAGAAACGTAAAGAATTTTCCCTATGATTTTGAGACTCTGTAATATAACATCTGCAGTTCTGTGCTATTTAGCAGAATTTGAAAAATGACATTGTAAACTTTTCTTTGTTACTTCCATTTTTGAGTCTGAGGTTATACAAAGTGTCAAGCCCCTGTCTTCTACTGAACCAACATGAACTGAGAGTACCTCAAAGTGTTAGTGTGTAGAATCAAACGTTGTGTATCCAAAAAAAAAAAAAAAAAAAAAAAAGATGAAAAAGATAAGATGATACAGAGGGGCTAAGGTGGGATGTCAGCTATCTATTATATAGCTTCTATAACTAAATGCTTTGCCCTCTTAAGAATGCTGGCTAAACACTGTGAAATGTCTTTGTATCTGGCTTGCAGGGTATCAGTGTGTTGTGGTATTTACCTCTTTTCTAGAGGAATAAAATGTGTTCCTGGTGGTTGTGGTTTTCAAGTCAAGCCCATTTTAAGAAAGTAAAATGGGTAAATTGGGTAGTTGTTTCTTGAGGCAGATGAAGGAATATTTGTTGAGTGATGGAGGGCACTTCATAACAACCTCAGTGAGTGCTGCTGGAAGGCACTGAGCAGCATGGAGGGATCTGGAACCAGAGGCCCCCCAAAACAAATCCCTCAAGCTGTGGGCCAGTTTCTGCTGCTGGGGTAGCAGAGCTCACAGTTCTCTGTGCTGTGTCCAGGGTAGTGCCCATATGCCCACCTTCCATGCTGTGCTCTGTAAAATGATAAAAGCCTGTGTCTTACCTGCATTGCTGCAGAGCTGCAAATAAAAACAAACACACAAAGCCCCCAACATATATGTATCAATAATCAGCCTGTTTCTGACCAGTAAATTGTACTCCCTTGTACCTCTAATGCAAGACTAAATTTTGGTTTACAGGAGTATGCTTTTGCTTGAAAATCCAGCTGCCCTTTAAGATGTATGAGAGCAGGAATTTGGTTAAGAAACCCAACAATCTTCAGACCAAAATCCGTTTTAAATGAGACAGTCCATTTCTATATACATTCAGAATATACATTTTAATCTGTGTTATTCCATGTAGCAATGGCCATGTTTGAACATATTCATAAACTTTAATAAGGAAACTAACCCATGTAACCTAACACACTATTCTTCACTGCAAATTTAGCATTATCCTGAATTTAGTTCTTTTCTTTTTGTTTATTTACAGAGAAATCTACCTCAGGACCCAGAGCTTCATGATTTCTATCACAATGTAAGAACTACTTTATTCAAAGATGCCTGAATGATATTTGTCAGTTTAATAAAAATCTGGTTGTAAAAAAAAAAAAAGGGTAACAATGATACATAAAAACAAAATTTAATGAAAAGAACTCACATTATGGGTGAATTTCATGAATCATGTAAAGATGTGCATAAAAAATTGAATATGTACACTTTAGATCTCAGATCTGATAAATATTTCATTAGATTAAGGAATGCACTCTTGAAGCTTACCTGTATATAAAACATAAGAATGCATTATGGAGGTAAGGTACTCTGTCAATTAACACACTTGTGTGTTGTCTGTCACTAAAAAAAGAAAATCTTTGTAATTATTAGACTTAAGGTGGTTGTATCTGTAAAATTTAAAAAATAGAAGGCTTTGAATGAATAGAATTAACTGCTGAGGTCACTAACTACTTGCATAAAATATATATGACTAAGGAAAAATATAACTATGGGATCTACTAATACACACACTTAAAATACAACCTTAACATTCTAAATTGTCATCATGGGTGTATTCTGTGAGGAGGATTAAGGCTTGGTTCTGCCATCACTGAAGTCAGGGCTAAGATTACAAAAGCAGAGATAGTCCATTGCCTGATGCTTTTGGCAGGCTTGCCATCAACCCCCGAATAAAACTAAGTTTTGGATCTGCAAGTTTCGGAGAAGTCCAATGTTATGAAAATGCCTTTCTGGATCAACCTGACACTTAGATGGGGTGCTCAGACTTTTGGGGAGTGCCTTGCACTGGATTTGATCCTTTTGAATTTCCAAATTTCTACACCGTGTTACCCATTCATCTTTCAGTGCAGCGTTTCTGGGTGTGGTTCCCTTGGGGGATTAGGGTGCTTTCCCTGGGGTTTTCTGTGAAGGTGCCTATTCTGGTAAAGTTTGAGACATTTGTTTTTCTTCAGTCTCACATTTGTAGTGCACAGAGGAGTGTTTTTATGGGAAGTATCAATAACATATTGAATGATTCTATGGCCTGGATTTGAAAAGGCTAAGCACCAATAATCAGTTTTGTTTCTTCAGATTTTATTGATAGTGCATTAGCAGATGGATATTCCTTTTGTGATATCTGATATGTGTGTGTGTGAAAGTGCTAGAAATTCAATATAATAGCAGGGAAATGACTCTTCTGTAAAGCAAAAGAAAATTTCACAGCTGAAATAATAAGTGATAAACTAACACTGGGTCATCAGCAAGTGGGGTGAACTCCTCTAATAACTCTTTAGAAGTAATGAGAAATAGTAAAGAATGGGTTATTCTGAAACATTTCTGTTCACATTTCTGTCATCTACCCGCCTATGAGTTTGTATGGTTCTATTCTTTTTGGTTCAAAATGTTGAAGGGAGGAGGGACAAGAATTTTCAATGTTGAAATCATTAACTAATAATATGAGCAATGTAGGATGCTTTCTGAAGAATAGGTACGAGTTTCTAAGCTAATCTTGCTGCTGTAGGTGCAGTTTTGAACAGCAGAGCTCCATATGCATGTGATACTACTGCAAAGTTCTTCCAGTGTAATTAATATCAGAATTTGGCTCATGGGTTCTGTGAGGACTCTGTGGATGTGTTTTGCATGGAAAATGTGGTTTTGGTAGTTGTGGTTTTATTCTGATGTGACTGAGATCAGCAACTACTTAAAGAATCAAAAAGCTATAATTGCATTGTGAATATGAAGGTGTAATGCAAACTGCTTCTTATGCATCCTTCATGCCAGAGCAACCTTATCTTGCATATCAGTTACCAGTCCACAGTGGAGCAGATGTGTTGCATGTTTCTGTGCTTTTCCTTGCTGCTGAACAAGGCTGTTTCCTTCCCTCCAGTTCCAAATAAAAATGTTAACAAAAAAAAAGAATCCAGTTCTCTTCCCCACACTGTAACATCCAATAATATTGAGTGTTCTGAGGTTTGAAGATGAAAGAAACAGGCCATAAGTTATGGAGTTGGAGGACAATATAAACAAAATGACCTTTGGTATCATGCTTGCCATATTCTGATGAATAAATTGAGTTCATGTTTAACATTCAGATAATATTCCTGGCAGAGCAAAACATTGCCACATTAAATGTTCAGATCAGAAATGTTCAATGCAGACTAAATTAAGTTGGATCTCAGGACAGCAAACTTAAAATGAGTAACATGTGGCAATATTTGATTTAACAAAGAAATGTTTCTTTTTCCTTTTTCTTTCTTTTTTTTTTTTTTACTGTAAGTTTAAAAGTATAAAGATACACATGCCACAGTGCAGTGCCAGGAACGTTAACTGCTTTTGATCTCTCTCCTCAGATATTAACGTCTCCCCCGAACACCCCCCCTTGTTTGGCGTCTTAAGAGTTTTCATACCAATAAAGATGCAGGGAACAGCAGTCTTTGCTTCTGTTTCTTCAGCTTGTTTTCTTAGTGTTGCATGATCTATGCCCCAGAGAGGTCAATTTTAATCAGCCCCCAGGCACTGCTTAGTATTTAGGGCCAAATTGTCAAAGAAGGCCTCAGTTGGATTTTGATTAGTGAGCACACGATCGTTTCTTGCACTGTTGAGCCTCCCAAACACATGTATGTTTTTGCCTGCCAAAATACAGTCCTAAACTCTTTGAAGTGAAGACGTGGCCGTCCATGCTACTGACATGTGCGTTCTTTGTTTGCAAATTGGAGAGTTGCACATCTGTCTGTATCCGCCATTGATTACTGTTGTACAGCTGCACCTGTATTTGATTGTGGGAATGAAAGGGGAGGGTTGGAACTGGAATTTATTTTTGGAAATGCAGCGCCAGTTTTCTGTAGTGTGATTCTCAGTCATTCCTGGTTTGCTGTTTTTGCAGTTTTATCTGCTGGGAAGTATTCTGCCTCGTAGAAATCTTAGTTCTGCTGGTATTGAGGGTGAAATGTAGATATATTGCTAGTATTTTAATAAAAGGTTTCTTGGCTTCATGGGAGCATTGAGTTCACAGGGAAGATGTATAAATCTAGTCATCCTTGAAAAAGACCATTAGTCATTCTGGCTTAAGCAACGTTTAAGGGAGCAGGAACTTCATGCACAAGCCCCTTTAGATGACTATGATGATTTCTCAGTATTATAATTCTGGTAGGAATGCCAAGCATAAGCGTAGAATAAAGCTTTTTGCAAGCCACAAATGTTGGTGCTACCAGAGAACTGTGTCCAAAATAGTAATGATTTACATAAGTATTGCAGAGCAGAAATATACAGTACTTTGATGCCACTTTTATATACTTCACTGAGATGAGGGGACTGCTAAAACATATCCACAGTTATTACTTATGCATGTGGTTATGTTCTGAAAGATTGAAAATATTTCAGTCAAGAGCAGGATTCCATGTCTCTCTTATGGATGAGAAATTGGTGCCTGCCTGAAGGATTATTTCAGTCAAATATATTAGGGTTAGAGAAATACAGTCAGTGCTGTCCAAACATGCCTCAAAATTGAAGAGGGTGTTCTGCATTACCCTGACTCTGTCAAACCTGCACCATAGGTTGGTGTGGTTTTTTGTTGTTGTTGTTGCATTAGCATCCAGGACATCGTTGATGAAAAGAAAGATTATTTTAGGTGTGGATTTTTCAGGGGGAGCAGCAGGACTCCTTTCTTCACAGACCTTTCCTCTGCTTGCAATGTGCACTGTTTGTTGTAGTCCTACCCCACTTGCCAGGAGCAGCAGTTGGAACACAGACTTTGGGCTTCACTGTGAGCAGAGAGAGGCCTGCGATGATTTAAAAAATGGGCAGGTTGGAAGGGAGCAGTCAACTAGTAAAAGTTCATAACCATGCAATTATGGCATAGTAACTCTGCAAGCTGAAATTCATTGGCCATTTAAGGCTCTCCAAGTCACATATCAACCTCTGAGAATTTCTGCATTTATTTTTAATTTATTTCAGTCTTACTGAAGGTTCAACTTTTGGCATGTCCAACTATACAGCATAGAACTTCAAAGAGCACACAGCCAGAAACGACATGAGTTTCCCAAGACTTCCTCTATATGTGCTCATGTATATGCGTATTAGATTCACTCATAGCCTGCAGGACACACATTTTAACTTTCTGAATTCATTAATTTGAAAAATAGTGGGTTTGCATGTAAGAGTCTGGAGCATAACTACCATGAGGAAAAGAAATGCACAGTCATGAGCAGCATAGATGCAAACTGATCTCACTACCCCAGCTTATTCTGGACACTCTCAGGAACTGAAAACAATATGTAAAGAATTGTTAGTTTGAGGAAAGGCAGAAGTACCATCCCCAGTCCTGCCATATTTTGACGTTAATTTTTAAAGTGAAGTTAGCTTTGAAAATTGTTTCTTATTGTTGGTAATAGAAAGGAATTTTGGAATGGCGAGACAAAGAATAAGAAAAGGCATTCATCACGATTATTTTGCTGCTTTACCTTTCAGTCCTGTATGAGAGGCTTCAAAATGCCACACTGCGTGTTGCATTTTTTTAAAAAACTTTCTCAAACTATACAGAGATCCTGAATTATCTTTCAGGCTCAGGGAAACCATTGAGATCTTGACAAGACAGTTTGTTCTGAAAACCAGAAAGTGAAACAGGAAAAGTCTTCAGAGTACCTTATTGACCTTTGTTTGGGATGATAATTTTTTTGTCTGTTTTTAGTGCTGCTTATCCTTTGCCACATCCTGCACTGTGTCTGAGCAGTAGCAGGAGAATCAAAGGAAGCAGCTAATAGGTGCTGGCTTACGCAGCTTCATCTGGGCACCATGCTGTTCAAATTGTGCCTGACTGAGTGAATACCAGTAAGTGTGGGAGTACCTGTCATTTGGCTTTACTGTTACATTCACATTTGTAGAAAGAGAATAGAAAAGCTGAAACGTTTCTGTCATGTTGTTGATGCTCAGTACCAGAACGCAGCACAGCCACAACAAAACTATACTGGTAATGAATAATGCCTACTGTACAACTGAAGAAAATTGTGTTTGTTTTATAGGCCCTAAAGTTATTCTGTCTACTTGGTATGAGACACCCCAAATTCTCAGTAATTTCCTTTTACTGTCATTTGTGCTGACTCTCAAGTTCTAGCTTTGGTACTAAAGCAAGAAGGCAGCATTCCTTCACTCGGGCCTTTGGGATATGTACTGGGGAAAACAGTTCTTCTGATACAGAAGGTAATGAAAAGTCTCCCAACACTGAAACAAAAATGCGTTACTAGAAACAATGACAGCTTGTCAGAGTGAAAAGCAGGATAACTTTCAGAGATGTGAAAGAGCAAACACCATGTGAATTGAAATATGTATGACTTGACTTACTGCAGGAAATATACCTGGTGACTTGTATTTTTGTTTTGCTGCTTTGTTCAGCATTGTAAAGCTGCATCTAGATGGCCATGGGGATTTTGTGAGAAATTTAAGCAAATGCATGTATCAACTGAAAGATGACCATAGATTAGGTTCAGTCACAAAGCCCTTTCCCAGTGCTAGAGCTTCTGACCCTGGAGAACAGTTTGAAATTTTGATAGAGCAGGATGGATGCCATCGACTCTGAATCTTTAGCCAAGAAATCTCTTACAGTTATAGCTTTTAGGCTGGAAAAAGGCAACTTTAGAGCAACCATTTTCTAATGTGTACCCTTGAAACTCACAGTGCAAGAATCTGCCTTCATCCAGTGATCTAGATGGATTTGAGCGAGGCATGAAGCTCTCAAGTCTTTCCAAACCTCCTTCCAAAAGTCTTGATGATAAGAGGAAAACATAACTCCTCATCAGATATTATCTCAAATATCTCAGTTTCCCTCTGGTAGATTTTCTGATATGAAAACACTTACATGTGGTCACTGTGGGAATAAGGATTAACTCAGAATTTCCCAGCCTGGGCTCAGTGCTTTGCAAGGTTGGGGTATCTTAGGAAAGGAATTTGTTCCCAGTTATGTTTTCAAACTCATAATATGACCTGAGCTCTTCTCCCACCCTTGCTCTGTTCCTCTCCAGAAGAGCTCATAAGGCCAAATCCCTGTTTGTATCTATTCTTCATGAGCAATACAATGTCAGTGCCTGGTGTCCTGCACTGCAAGATCGTGGACCCTTGAGGAGAGAGAGAGACTGAGGCTGTTTCCAGGAACAGAAAACTGCACCAACATGTTCATTAGCTGCTAGGCTTTGTAAGCTTGTGTTGTGATTTCCTATGTTGAAGAAGAAACCTTAGGTTAAGATGGTCATCTAGGTTGCTTAATGATTATTTTCAAAAGGTAAGTTAAAACAGAACAAAGAATTTCATTGTAAATATCCAACACTTTCAGCTGTTACAACAGTTTTTCAGGCTTTCAGGGGTGCTTTTTCGGCAGTAGTAACATTAAATACAAAATTGTAGGTGGGGCAGAGTCTTTCTTTCTCTGGCACTTCCCACGAACCTTCTCCTGACAAGCTCTGACCATCCTCTTGCAGAACTGTGTAAAAACTGACAGAAATAGGCACATTTATTGTCTCTTATCACATAGTCCAGAATAAACATGGTTGTGCAGGCCTTGCCACCTTAAACCTTCTCTGTCTAGAGCCACTCTTTAAAGGTTGATGGGTTTGGTTCTACCTTCCTTTTCTATTTTTTGTTGAGAGGAGCAATCTCTGCGTTGAACCCATTAAAACGGACGGAGATTGAAGTTGCAGGTTTCCTAGATGCTGGTTTGGGAAAGGGTGTTTTTTTGTTATCCACCAAGTCCCTTCTATTCTCAGATGAGCACTGAAGGTCTGTAACAGGTGACCTGCTAAGCCCAAAGCCATTGTATTAAAGCTGTCAAAATGTACAGCAAATTTGGACTCCCTACAAGCAGAATTTGAGACCTGTCATCACACTGAAACCTTTGGTTCTTTAAGTCACATTCTATAATGTACAGTTCAATGAACAACATGTTAATGTTCTGTTTTCTAAATGTTGTTTTGACATTTAAATGTTCAAAACCATCTTGAGTTAATTAAATGTAGAAGCTTCTAAGTGAATGGATTGTGCTGACAACCCATCATCTAATTACCCGTAATTAGGAGTAAAACAACATTAGCTAATAGAAATAATAAATAATTGTGATAGGGAAGAAAATTTAAATATGCTGTCCAGCAGCACAGCAATTTTTCTCCCAAGCAGAATTCATACATGAAAGCACTGAATATAGTTGTATTTAATCACACACTGTACATGCATAGGCATTATTCACTGGAAGGGTTAGGTTAATAAGAGCTCATCTGAAAACAGAAGATACTAAATGGTGTTTTAGGCTGATGAACTCCAGAAGCTGGGGCATGCTTGTTGGAACAAAATAATAAAGACAAAATAGAATCAACGAGGGGGTTGAAGGGACAGAAAGATATTTTTGCATCATCTCCTAGTCTTGTCAACAACATTAAAAGAGGAGAAAAAATCAAAGTAACTAAGAAGTCAGTTTGGTTTGATTTTTATCAGTGTTCTTTGCCAGTTATTAGCTGGCAGATTTTAAACTTTGAGAAATCAAGTGTGGACAAGTTCAAATTGTTCACTTACCTTCAGGACAGTCATGAAGACAGTGTTTTCAGTCGTTTTGCCTCAGTGTTTATCACCAGGAGCAGTTTTATTTACTTATGGAATTGTTAAATGAAAAACATCTGTTTTGTGATGACCTAGAAAATATCGTAGTTGAAATATAGTTTTCTTTTTTGTGTTTAGAGCTAGGAAGAACCTTAAATTTCTGGGCTTTCTTCAGCTCTGTAGTTAGCAAAGTGTTTGTCTTACCTCAGTCTAATGAGTTATAGCCTCTTTACAGGAATGAGTTCCTCACCACAGGCATCACTAGTTGCTGCCAATCTTTTTCTTTGCTGTACTTAATCTGTTTTCAATAAATGAATTATTTTTCCATACCTGAGGTGAGGTGGAACCAATCCTTCTGCATTTATTATTACTACATGTGCAATTTTTTCAAGTATATATATTACTTATTGTACTTTGGAATAATAAAAATTTAAACAAGTAATAGGTTTTCAAACAGGTAACACATTCAGTTATGTATGTTCATTTTAATGTGTGTTAAAGATGCATGCATTTCCCATAATTAGTTACAGGAACATAGTTAGGAACATAAATACAAATGAAAACCAAGTACTTTAATTATGGCTAATGCCTAGCTTGGAATATATGTAGAAAAAAAGCTGTAAGATTTGTTCAGGAACGTGTACAGATAGAAGTGGCAGCAATATTGGCATGAACACTGGGAAATGGGGATGTAAATGTGCATATGAGCGGTGGATGTCTGACAGGCCTGCTGGACTGAGAAAGAGACCAAAAAGAAGCCAGAGAAAAACAATTGGTAAAGAAAAAGAAGAAACTAAATAGAAATTTAATCTTTTTTATTTAAAACTGATTTTAACAAGGAATCTGCATTTGTGGTCATCTTTGTTATATTTCCATAATTTTTGCAATATTTTTGTTGTTACGAAAAGGATAGAATTATTGTTATAAAGTGTTCCAGGTGTAAGATTTGAAGACAGCCTTCATAATTATGCTTCTATTTCCTTTACAACTTCTTATTTTCCAAGATCAATTTTTACTTCAAGAAATGATCCATAGGTACTACCATGAATATTTATATTCAGAGAATGAAGGAGAAGCATTTGTAAATCCTTATGCTCTTAATTAATGCCAGTCTTCAAGGTTGTGTTTCCAAATGATTGATAATAAAAAGGTTTCAGTGTGGCATGGTATCCTTTGCAGCATGAATCATACAAGACCATAAAATTGTTAGGTACATCATTATGGCTGAGTGTATTGTACTAAACTAGCACATACCAGAAAATGAAATTAATGTTTTATGTGTTCTCAGCTAGATTCAGGTAGTGTGCAAAACGTACCTCTCTGAACAAATCATATCCCTAAATGTGTTTTTTAAAGTCTGCATAATTAATTTGAGTTCACTTTTTACTGATTGAACACAATGAATTTAATTCCATGTGTCTTTATTTTATGTGCTGACGGTTGAGAACTTGATTTTCCAGTCACATTAATAGAGATAGAAACATGTATGCTTTCCTGATTTCAATAGCATCATTTACACTTACAAAGATCTATGTAAGTACTGATCAGGCAAGAAATGTTCCAAACCAGCAATAAATAGATTAAAAAAGTAGAATTTTCTTTCTTTTTTGGATGAGCAGCTGGACTCAGAAGCCTTTGGTTAGAAAAGCTGGAGTAATATCCTACAGCAATGGACATTTCACAGTTTCATACTTTCCTTTAGTGATTAGATCTCCTGGTCAGATATTTTGCATGATGCTTTATTGTTTTTTCCCTGTGAATGATGAGGCCCTATTGCAGCCTGGGAGATGTAGTCCAGGTGGAAAGTTCTATTTACAACATCAGAGCACGCAGAGTACAGGTAATCCAACACAACATTTTCCAGGAAATGTGTCAGTGTCACAGCACTGGGGACAGTCTTAATACCTTCTGGAGCACTTTTCTTGGAGTCTGATCTTACCTTTAGGATGTGTACAACACAGCAGAAATACTCTTACTAAGATAAGCAAAAAATTGGATAACGACTGAGAATCCTTTTACCTACTATTAGGGGCTGATTAGGTAAAATTCAAGTGCACACTTTTTTTTTTAATAAATGTATTCCTACAAAGGTGTAGGTTTGCTGATCTCACATGGCTCTTGCATTACATGCCTGTTTCTCCTGCTCTATATTTTCTTCTCTTCAATGTTCATACAGGATCTTTGGCCACAAGATGCTGAGAACTGGACTCATCACCTTTTTAATGATAAGGTGGAAATTTTTTTCTATATGCTAGAACTGATGAAGACTTTTTAAATGGTTTTTCTAGTCTTTGCAGCATCAGAGAGGTAGATCTAGGTCAGCAGATTCGAGACATCTTGGCTTAGTCTGCTGTGTTGTCAGTTCTGTGTTCAGCAGAACCAGTCCCTTAAAATTCCCAGCCCAAGAAACTTTAAATCTTTGGAGTCTTAAGGGATTGAAGGATCTGAAGGTCCTAGAGCTGAATCCTAGAGATAGGATAAAATGAATCTACCCCAAACAATTTTGCACACTATGAAACCAATAATCTTCCCTTGAAATTAATTCCATGCTGTGTATGTCAAGTTAAAAACGTTTTTGGTATGACACTTGAGTATCATCCTCTATCAACTTCAGTCCCTTTCTATTCTGAGCAATAATACACCCTGAAGGACAATATTCCATTTTATCAAAGTTGAAAAAATAAAAATCCTCCATCCTTTCTGCATAGTTATGATATATTTGCAAAGGAACAAAAAAAAAAAAAAATCCACAGAAATCTGAACATATGAAGAAGGGGAAACTGTGTTTAGTGTGAAATCCGAAAACCAGTTTACTTAATCTACTGCATTTGGCCCATAGTCAAAATGGGTCCTCTCTCAAATATTGCTAAAAATAGTCCCTTTGAGAACATGGAAACAGGTGTTCCAAAATCCCTCAAATCACTCACTTGACCTGTTAATTAAGTTTCGCTGTTTGCCTATGGAAAATTCTGGGGTTTACTCTGTACTGAGACTATCCACAGGTTTGGATCCCTCCCTTTCCAAATTACTGTGACTTAAAACCTTCTTAATCTTGAAAGGATTGATGAAGAACGAATTGGAGAATTATATTGGAGATTTTATTTCTGTAGTGTAATCCCATCTGCTATAGCAGAATCCTCTGGATAAAAATGGTTAACTTCTGCTACTGTAAGTGGTTTTTAATAACATCTTGTGTATTATTGTTCCTACTTTTCATTTGGTAGCCAGCAATTTATAATTAGTACATTAACAAGAACTGTACAATATTAATTCCCTTGTATTTGTCTTGAATTTGCAAGGAGCAGATTAGTACAGAAAGGCTGCTTGTCCCTTTAAAACAGAGAGAGAATTTAATTACCATATCATTTTCTTTCTTCCCTGAATTTTGTTTTGCCAAACAGAGAAGCAGGGGACACAGGGAGCTGTTAGGGCTTTGTGAGGGAAGGCAATCTACAGACTAATACAGGTTTTATGAATTGCAGCAGAAATGTAGGTGCAGCCAGCCTAGACCAGGCCTGCTGTAAACAGAGGTAAGAGATCATTGTGGGGTTTTTTTTGCCTGAGCCACCTAATTAATTCTTGACAAACTTGCTGAATTGTTTGTTGAATTAAAACAAAGAAACTCCCAAAGGAGAAGCCTAGTAGAACAACTGTCAGAAAGAAGCACAAACTTTGGATGCACAAGGTCGCCTAAAGAGAGATTTATGTACTGAAGGGCTTGTCTATTTTTCCAACTATATTAGTCCAATATAATATTTCACATTTGTCCTCATGCTTTGCTTTACTTGGCTTGGCCTTGAACCACTACAGATGAGGTAGCACAAAAAACTCCAAGTATTCATTATTCATAATTTCAGGAAAGCATTTCAGAGTTGAGGAATTCCCCTTGCAGGATCCTGGGGAGAGGAGAGTGCCACAGTCATCGTGGGTGCTGTGGTAACAGGAAGGGAATCTCAACAGGTTGGGGAGAAACTGCTGGGTATTGGACCACTTCTGGTTGCTCCTGGCAGGAAAAAGGGAAACCTCTTCTTTTAGTGGGGAGAAAGAGGCATGAAAAAATAGGTGATATTAAACCAGGGTCTATGGGGGGAAAAAAAATAAGAAAAACAAATCATAAATCTTTTCACCAGAAGCATTATAAAGAATTGCCAGCAAGGGTTTGGGAGTGCTGTGTAGGCAGCCATGATATTAGTTGATTTTGCTTCAGGGCTGGAGGGGAGGAAAATGAGAAGGTTTTCCCAGGGCAGCTGACAGGGAGATGCAGGGCTGGTTGCTCTGCAGAGCTGTTCTGCATCTCCCAGTTTTATGCCTGAAACGGACAGTGGATTTTCATCTTCACCAGGCTGGAAATGAGAATGGGGTAAATGGATGAAGTTAGTACAGGATCCTCGTGTGTCTAATGTCCAAATGAAGCAATCAGGTTGTGCAGCCCTGTGTAAGAATTGCCATACCTGGTCAGACAAGAGATTTGTCTCCCCAGTATCTGCCTCTGAGCGTGGTCTGTCATGAATATCATGGGGGGGAGGATAAGAACAGACCAATTCTACAGCAGTGCTTCCTCAGGATGCTCACTGTCAGAGATGAGTTTGTTTCATTAGTTTCTTAAGCAGTTTTCAGTTTCATAGCCCTGGATGCACCTTTTTTTCTTCTAAGAATTCATCCTTTTTGCATTTTGAAGCAATGCATACCAGTAGCATCCGTACTGTTCCATCACAGGCAGGTGTGACTTAACAGGCATGAAGGGTCACCTGGATCATGCTGCACACCTGCTGATTGTGTTTGGTGTCCCTGGCTCGTGGGCTGGGAGGAAACTCAGATGCTCACTTGCTACTGTGTCTGGCCTTTGCCTCTTTGTTTTGTCACATTGACAAGCACCCTTCCCAGAAGAAAGATGGTAGTTGCCTTTTACAGAATTAAATTCAAAATCTCACTGGGGAGAAAGCAGATGTTTTACTGTGGAAAATGGAGAGGTCTAAGGACAGGGTGATTCTCCTTGTAAAAGATACTTCTGTTTCAAACTGACTCTTTTCCAGCTACCTATGAGTTCATTTGTCATAAATCCTTTGGAAATCAGAGGGGAAAACCCAGGTCCCTCAAAAGGACTGTGTATATTCTTCTCAAGAGAATGTAAAGTTCAGCACAGGACCCACTGCTGCTGTTATTGTTGCACAATACAGGATTTCAGTGGACATGCGAAAAATTGCTTATTTTTTTTCACTGAAATATGCACATTTACAGTCTTGACCTGTGGATAGTAATACCCTAATTAAGCTAACTTAGAATTTGGCAGATTTACAGGCACTTCCTTTTTCCTCACTATGTTTCTTGAATGTGTTTTCTTTTACCCTGCATGTTTAATGCTTAAGGAGTAGAGAGACTTTCTTGTAGCAGTCATGCAGAGGTGCCTTTCATGAAGTGATTGATTCACCTTCTACTGAGGACAGTCTCAGAGAGGCAAATTGAATTAGCAGGAGGGGAGATTCTAGTTTACAAAAGGTAGGACCGAGATTTGAAAATTAAGGAATTTATTTCCTTGCTAATACATGAACAGAATTCCCATCAACAGCAATGGAAACTGTGCCCATGAAGAAAGAAAATTAGAGTGGTAAACCAGGTACAGCAATATTGTCTTCGATGTATTTGCATAGGATTCATAGTATTCCACAGGCAACTGTGCAAGCCTCAGAGTATGTTTAGCAGGGTGCACTTTTATGCATACAAAATTACAGCCCTTTACTCTTCCTGTTCAACTTGTGTGTTTGTTGGGGTTTTTTTAATTTTAAAAAGACATACCACTACACTATACCACTATTAGTCTTGTAATCCAGAGTGTGACCTCACTGAGCAGAGGCGTTAATCTTGCAGGGAGCCTCCAGGTTGGTGCTCTGGCATCACCTTGACACCCTCATGGATCTGTGGCCACGCCAGGGCTCTCCCCTCTGGGAGGCTGAGAGCTGCTTGTTTGCTGCTCTCCAGTGAGATGCACTCCTAGCACCAAGTAACACCAAGTCTCATTATATTTGGTGATGTTCCTTGAAACTGGATCTTGGAGTGAAGTGAATGTGACAATTGCAATTTATTTTTCTCTTTTTAAAAGGAAGGCAGGAGGAGAGCAGTGAAATTAAATGACAGTTTCTAACTATCCTAACTCCAGTGAAGATTCAGCATAGGAGAGCAAAAAGATATTCCCCATAAGATAACTCCTCTAATTTAAGTGTTCAATTTTTTTTTTTCCAGTAGTAATATAAAAGCAGAGAGAAAGTTTCCTACTTTTTTTTCTTCCCTCTGGGCAATGAGGGGTTCTAATTACACTAAAACCCCCTAGTATTGACTTTATAATAGCTTTCCCCCTGCCTACATGGCTGCTGTACATAGGAGGCTGAAACATCTCAAATCATTACAATGGGAATAAGCTGTTCTTTGAAGGAACATTGAAGATTTTCCAACTTTGACCAGTGTGGAATGAGAATGATGTATTTTGTTCAAGTTAATTTCTGCTGCTCTTTTCAGTGATGCCAGCAGAGTGAATGCTATTACAGTACTTTCTTAACAGGAATGCTCTGTGCCAAAGGTTTTAAAATGTTTTATTTTAATGTCACAGATGATTAAATGCTTTAGTGTGACTGACAAGCTTTAGTAAATTCGTACAAATTAGATATACTAGCTCTTAGTAAAATAGATTTTCTAAACCTGTTTTGTGTGAGAGGAGAAGTAGCAGCTAATGATAGTAAAATACATTAAGATGCTGGCAAATTAAAAAAGCCACTTGCAGCTTAGTGGTAGTGATATGACAGCTTCCCATAAGGGTGAGATTGGAGACTACCAATACAACAGAAACACCCATAGGAATTGCTGCAATATCATTTTTATTGTTGAGAAAGCTGAGCTGATGCTTCCTCAGGATTACAATAACCTCCAACTTGCTAGTAGGAGTAAGGCCACTGCTCTGCTCTACTCTTATCACTTGTAAGGTTGCTGGTACCACTGATAGACACCAACTATCAGCAGTCTTAGTGTCCAGACTGGGATAAAAACTGTAAGTGGGCTCCAGTAAAACATCTCTTAATGCTTTTTGCAGTATTAACTCAGGTGAACTTGAACTGAAAATCCAAGAAGGAAAGGTCTGTTAGAGGCCCAAATAAAACTTTTCTAGTATGATTCTTGGGGAGAGGGGAGATTGGAAAAAAAAACCCCAAGAATCCCTGAACTACTGACAGAAACTGAGCATGTGTTTAGATACTCCAGTAGTAGGCATATTGAAGATGAATGCACGTGTTCTGCCTGGTAACACAGGAAATATGGTTGGCTTCAGGTTTTCCAAGCTCCTAACTGAGCTTTTCCTGAAAGAATATCAGGAATTCACCAACTTTCAAGGGAACTGAAGCCAATTTCTGATGTGTACACAAAACTGTGTGATTTTCTGTGGCAAAAAAAAAATGGTACAGTGGACTTGCTGCTGTGACCCTGAGCTTGTTCTGCGTGGTTATAGTTGCACATCTGTGTTTTTGGAAGTATTTAAGGTGCTTTTGGTCATGTTTTTAACAAAATGCTGTGGCTACTGTATTTGGCAAGGAGCTGAATCTTGCAGCTGGGTACCCCATAACCTGGTGGAGGGTTGGGGGAAATGGACCAAGGAGATACCTCAGTTGAACAGGTTTGGTTTTTTTTCCCCCTCAAGAAAAGCATTGCATAAATCAAGCCTGTTTTGTACCTTGGTGTCTCATCCTTTTTGTGTGAAAGGCGAAACAGAAGCTCCTTGCAGAGGAAACCTTTTATTAGGTGTTTGCGCTGTGTCCAGTCTGAAGAGCATTTCCAGCTGCAGCCAGAGCTGCTATACCAATAGTAACATATGAGGGGTGCATTTCAAACTTGAGCATTAATAATAGTGATGTTATCATTTTGTGTTTAAACATCATTACGGTGTCCGTCAATTATATTTGCTTTTAGAGGTAAACATTTTTCTTTAAAAGAACACATTTTAAAGAAGGATTTTGAAGTTAACAGTCTCTAAATGTCCTTTCAGGATGAAAGGTGAGGGAGTGCATTTTATTATTAAATTATGGTCTGATAAGAAGAATAAAAGATTCTTAAGAAAAAAAATTATCGACAACATTATCTTTTTGATCTATGGAAAGATAAGAGTCCTCTAGTGGAGGTAGTACCTTCCTCTTCTTCTCTTATAAATCTTTGTTCTCTTCTGATGCATATTAAGCACCAGATGAAAAATTCTGTTTGTCTGTGGTCTAACAATGAAATACCTTGTAGGAAATGAAAAGGTCAAGCTTTCCCTGTCAGTGATTTATTATAAACAGTGCCGCCTCCTTTTATTTCCTGATACTTTGCATTTGGATTAGTGATGATACATCACCAGCTGCTAGATAAAATATGAAGTTGGGAAACTATGGTCAAACACTTCTGCTGAGGAATGACCCTGTAATCAGCTCCCAGCACACACAGGTCTTGCTTGATTTATCAACCCAAACCTGGGATTCTAGAGAGGGATGAATTAGTTTAAAGATATCTAAAGGATAATAGCTAAAGCCAAAAGTGCTGTAGGAAAACCATTTGTCACTGGCCTGCCCTGCCCTCCTTAATTGCAGAAAAATTGAGACTGGATACGTTAGGCACCTGATATAAATCATTGGTCAAGTAACCAGCGATGTATCAAGTGGGCGACCTGCAGGCCTTTTTCTTTTGCTCCTTGCAGGCAGGATACTTGCAGTTTGGACAGCAAGAGAATGTTGGTTCAGTGAGGTTTCATGCACGTCTGTCTGTGTGTTGAATTCACCTTGGCCTTCTCTATGGCTTCATGCATTTTGTTGTTCATTCCAGTTTCCTATATGCTATTTTAAATGTTGTCTTCTGTTTGCATTTGGGGACCATTTGTCCTTTTTTTTTAGCTGAGGGTGTGACAAAAAGGAATGTGCAATTGCACAACACATGTTGTAAATAATGCCTTATTGTAGAACATCCTTGGAAGTTTAGTGCTCATGGAAGCTGTATTAACAATTCAATTAAATATCTGCACTCTGCATTCATATTCTTCTTATTCTCCAGTTGTTGTTTTGCTGCACTTACCTCCCCCATAAATGCATGTGTTTAGCTTTACCAACTTTGCACACAGTTTAGATAGAGCTTAATGATATTTGATTTCTGATATCATGACAGTGGTCCATGAAGTTAAGCACATGCATGTACACAAATTCACAGAGCTGTAGAATCTTATGCTATCAGCATCTTGCCTTCCAGTGCACATCAGGGAACAATTAGAAATTAATTCAGTCCATGTAATCTCTTCACATGAAACAAAACTGTGAGAGAATAATAACACATTTTTCTCTCCCTAAATCTAGAGTGGAATTATGAAATTTTTCAGAGCTATGGTCCAAAGCATGTATAATAGTATGTCCCCTCTGCCAATATTTATTGTTACTCCACGTGGCTGTGCTTGTGCCTCCTTTTTTTGTATATAATGTATCTTTACTAAGAAATAATTTTGCAGGCTAAGTAAAAATCCAGTAGATTGCTTCTCTGTTTGCTTATTTGTCGTTTGGATAATGCAGGAGTGAGAATGGCCCAAAATCTGCTGTAATCCTGTGAATGAATTGGTGTACTGCAAATTCCCCCACATGAGCAGGCAGGAAAGCAAGCAGAAGTGGAGAATATAGTAGGGTGAGATTGGACCTCTAGAGGTCACAGCCCCTTTCTCTGGACTCAGCTAACACTTAATATATACTTTATATGCCCTTGACTAGAAACTGTAAAAATATTAAGGGCATCAGGCACTTGATTTCTACTCTCGTCTAATGAGACTTAGACACTTAACTGCCTTATATTGCTGTTGTTTTTTCTGGTTTTAAATTTCATCATTGTACTGAAAAATTGGATGTGCTTAAGGACATTGTGATTATGGATCAAAATGTCTTTAGAATTGGGCTTTAGTGAATAAAACATTAAAAATATTACTTGCTCAATGTAAGTGCAATTTTTCAAGGCTAAGTTATATTAACAGAATTTATTATTAAATTGTGTTGTAATTCTTTTAAGCTAATGCATGAAAATGACCTCAAAATCAGATCAAATCTAGTTAAGAAGGTGATTATCTAAGTCCCTAAAGGTCTTTCATGCAGAAGCTCTAAAAGAAAGAGCAAGACTTCATCCAATCTGGAGAACACAAGCATCGTAATTTTAACCACAAAGAAAATCAATTTTTGAAAAAAGAGAGGAAAACCAACAACAAACATTTGTCCATGTTAAGTGACTTTTGCCCACCATTATTAGCATATGTTTTATGGTGTATTGAGCACTTACTTCCCCGCATGAAGGTGAAACACTACTGCAAATTGCTACAGCGGGAGGAGACTCTTTTAAGATTGAATCACAGGGGCAGTGTGAAATTTTTGGTTGAAAATGCTTGTCAGCGTGCTGTAAGGGATAATGGAATTTGATTTCACAAAGCATATTTCATACTCAAGGTGTCCCAAACCACTCTACAGATGAATGAGTTAAATGCTGGAGAAGCAGTGACTGTGTAGGTAAATGTGGTGCCTATTATGTACTTGGCGATAGCTTACACACAGCTGTGGACAATGGAAACAGGTTTTCTCTTTTATTATTGAGGGTCAGCCAGGTTAGCCCCTGTTCTTTTTGAAAAGCACTCTGGGATTTCTAATTTCCACCTGGATGATCACCAGGGACAGACAGAAAGGGCCACAGTTTAATGCTTCACCGAAAGGATGGATGAATGATTGCTGGATGATTAATGGCTGGTCTGTGCTGAACGATGACAGCCTGCTATAATGGAGATAGCTAACGTGTAATTTTCTGCATGCTGCAGTTTCACAGCCTCAGCATTCCCACATAGCGGGCATCTCGTGGGTAAAAGACACAACAATGAAGACATAGTTTTTGGTTAGAGTTTGCCCCTTCTCACCACAGAGCAACGCACGTGGTAAACCCCACTCCTCTCTGCCTGTGCCACAGGCTGCTGCAGGAGGGTGTGTCACAGAGGCTGGCAAAGGCATCAGCTTAAAAGTAAGCACAGCATCAATGAGATGCTTCAGAGGGGTCAAAGATATCTTTTATCATGTATCCAAATTTTTGCTTGCTGGCCACACGACATTTAGAACACGGTGTATCAAAGCCAGGCCTGAGGTTTGCTGGTGGACTGATGCAGCTGGCTCTGCAGGCAGCGAGTTGTGGAGCTGCATGGGGAGTGCAGACACCCAGACACCACCCTCGGTGGGGTTGGCACTGTGTCACCTTGTTGCGTCTTTGAACAAGGCCTGAGATGTTGGTCGTTAGATAATCGTGACTATTACTGGTTGATTTATTACTACAAAATTGTTATTATGAAAAAACCCACCCTAAACAACTAGACTTGACAAATGATATACTTGATTTGGATATATTCCTTTTTTTTTGCACTTAAAAAATTCTTTCTGTTTGGTTAATCCAGAACATGCTCGTATTCAGGTTCTGCTATGCACTTGTTTGCAGAAAGACAATCTCAGTTATACCCAAAAATGTTTTTTAGAACCAAAGCCATAATTTCAAATATGTGCACATTGCTTCAAGAAGTGTTCTGTGAGCGAGGGCAGAGAAATACTTTCTGGTGGCTTTGTGACTGTGCCATTTTCACAGTCACTGACACTAGACATGGGTGCTGTTGCATCACCCAGCAGTTCTTAATCTGAGCTGGGTTTGGCAGGATCACATTTCTGTTGAATTAGTCAAAGCACGTTACACAGGCCTCGTCCTGGCTTTGTGCATTTACAGTGACTAAAGAAGGACACACTGTGCTGTGTCTGAGTAGTACAGACAGATGATACCTGATCCAGTATGTGCTTTACTAGTACCAAATTATCCCATCAAAAAATTTGGATTAAATCAGAAGTGGCAGTGAGGTTATGCCAGACCAACACTTCATGTCATGTGGCTGTAGCAATTTTTAGCTGGTACTAGGAGACTTAGAGGCTACTTTGCTGTATTGATTAGTCATAGTTTAAGAAACCATCTCTCCATTTTGAAGCATTCCAATTGAAAATCCTTTTTGGAAACCTAATACTTATTAGAGAAATGAGTTGCCATCTGTGGTGGGTTTTTTTCATGTAAACAGTGTTTTCCTTAATTTATATATATTTTTCGTACAAGTTCAAAATTGCTCAAAAACATAAGGAGGTGGTGTTTGTTTCTCCATAAGAGCCCAAGATGTTAAAAAAAAAAAAATCATTTTGGTCAGTATTCTGTGGGGAAAAAAAATTAGTGTTTCCAGTGATTTTAAAATTAAGTACCTAATTCTATAAAGCTTTAAATATTTTTAATACATCTCTTCATCTGTCTAATGAAAGGAACTTGCAACTGCTTACAGATATTCTATAAGTAAAACAAATATGCAAATCTAATAATTTGATTTTATTTGTTACCATAAGTAGAAGGTTCATTACTGTTCATGCAAGTGTAAAATAGAGAAACCTGAGGGCCAGATTATCAGATGTACTGAAGACATAATAATAAAACTGTGTTGCTGTATACTGCTTATGGTTGGTAATTATTGGAAAGTTTGTGTTGAAAATAGCATCAAAAAGTTTTTTTCTGTACCTACATCTACTTATAATCTGCCAAGCTTAAAAAATCCATTTGTATGTCTTTCTCTCATCTAAGGGACTATTTGGTGATAGAAGATTCATGTGGATTTTATTTGATTTTTAATTTAAAATCAGGGGTTGTTCAGCAGTATTGATTATTGCTATTTTCAGATGTTAAAATTAGAGCACAGCAGAATTGATCCCAGTGTCTTAGTTCATTCAGAGTTTAGTGACTTTTGGAAAGTGGAAATAAAGGAGAACTCATCTTATAAGGCTTGATCCTATTGTCACGTATATGCACAGAGCCAGAGATAATTAAAATATTGAAGCACTGTTATGAGGCAGCTACTGGGCAAAATTTAAGTCACTTCATATGGGTGTTTTAAACTTAGTGTGAGGAAGTGAAGCATTCATCATTTGTAAAAAGACTAGATCTCACTTTTAATTGATTGTATGCTTTATTATTAGTGTGTTTTGGTATTTTGCAGTGGCTTACTTAATAGATAAAGGACCAAAATAGATGGATTTGGTTGGTTTGGTTTTTTGGTTGTGTTTTTTTTGTTTTGTTTTGTTTTGTTTCCAAATTGTGCTATTAAATTGAACAAATCATATTAACAATTTAAGAAAATTTTCTAACTTTTTCTTCTTTTTGTATCTTCTAAGTATTTTTATTGACTGATAGCATCTGACATATATTGTCATTTAATTAAAAGCATTGTGAAGTGCTTTATATACTTAATGATGTACTTTCAAATCACTGTCCTGTAATGAAGCCTCTTAGGTTGTCTGCTCAGAAAAATGGAAGCTTGGGACAAGAAACAAAGGCTACTGCAGGCATTAAGACTGCAGCAATAATGTAGGTCAGTAGAACTGAAATTTGCAATCTGACTGAAGCTCCAGGGTTGCCATCCCAAATGTTCCTAGAGCACTGGAAAGCATATCAGATCTTTAGCATAGCGGCACACTGCCACCTAACATCACATAAAGCATAAATTCAGTTCATCTTCGCCACAGATCCAGTCAGAATTTTTCCCCATATTTTAGACTGTCCATCCAAACTATTAAATATATTTTGTGGGGATCACTGGTCAGAGTTGCTTTTACAAGGGCTAGAACCAAGTAAATCATTTGGATAGAAACAATCCTTCTGAGAGCAAACCAGCTCTGAAGTTGATTAATTTACTGAAAATGAGTCTTAACGATCTCCCTGCAAAGACCTGCTTCCCTCCCTTGCCACAAAGACCCAAGTGCCCAGCCAGGACAGGCATTCCATTTGGGATGCAGCAGTTCCTGCCTCTCTGTGGTCGCTTGACCTTAAACCTGGTGCATTCGTTTCTTACAACATTTCAGTCCAAAGGACCTTTGCTTGTTTAAGTAACTGAGAACACAGATCTTTGGTGAGAAACCTTATCCTGATGGAAAAGGAATAGGGCCTGTTTATAGGAGCAGCTTACCCAGTTGAGTATGAGGGAGGAGGAGAGCAGTCATCGGAGGTATAACCTGAGGAAGACTTAAGGGACATCAAAAGGGATGAGTGGAAGAATTCATATGCTTTAGCCTTCCATGACTAGAAATGTCTCTTGGGGTTTCTTGCCCTATAGCTAAGATAAGGACAATGTTTGGGCCCAAGTGGGCATCACACTGAAAGCCCCTAAAGAGATATGCCTGGAAAGTGATGGCTATGCAGGCACCCACACCTCTTCCTTCACCCATTCTGAGGTTGTCTGACACTCTCACATCTGTGTATTGATATGTCTTGAACCTGTTTACTTGTAGGATCACAGAACTAATGTGACAGGCTGCAATACATTTAAGATAGAAATAGATTCACATTTCTACTTCAGTGCTCAGGTCAATGGAGTCACTTCAGAATTACATTTATGTTGCTAAGAGAAGAATTTGGGCAATAGCCCACTATGTCTAGCACATTAAATTTAAAAATAATTTAGCAGTTGTGAATACCTATTTCCTGCCAATAACCTTAGAACACCCCATTGCCAGGAGATATTTCTGACCCCACTTTGTGAGTCTCACCTTGCAATGGTACTATCCAGTCTTTCCAGTGCTTCATTGTTAGTCTTGGACATACCAGCTTTGCTGATGGCAGAGTTAGTCACATGCATGATGGAGAGAAGAAAAACAAGGCCTTTTAAATGTGTGTTATTTATAAAAAGCAGGTTTGCATTAATGGAAGGTTTCAATCTCTGAAATTTTGTTTGGTTTTTTTTTTTTTTAAAGTAGGTTTTAAATATATTCTTTAAAACTTATATGGGAGCTGAAAATAGCAGTTAGCTGAGTTAAGAAATTAATGTCCTGTGGTTAGTAGTCAAGATCATATGAATATGAAGAAATGATGACTGAAGACCAAACAAGCAAGCAAAGCCCAAAGACCTAGCTCCAATTTTTGTTGTTGATCATAGGTTTGTTCTTGAGTTTAGTGGTAGGAGCTTTGGGTAAGACCTTACCCTGAACAGTGTCAGGTAACAAACACAATGATTCTAGGTCCCTGGTGAAAGTCCACACTGAAGTATATCAGAATTAGAAAAGAAGTTCTGTATGAGGCTAATTGGAAGTCTTTGATAAGAAATAGTTTTTAAATAGAGTAAATGTTGTTCCCATGTTTGTTTTAACGAAGAAGATTAGGAAAACAATTTTCTTTTAAGAGTCTAACTCTCATGTTTATGGAATAGTAGGACTTTGTTTAAACTCAGGCAATGTGATTGAATTATTTATGTAGCAGCTTTCATGTTGTTTTTTATTATGGATTTGTTAGCATGTCAGTTTATGTGCTGGAAGTCAGCTTTTTCTGTGTGTAGAATGCTCAACAAACTCTCTGCTTGGACTCTCAAGTCAGCACTTAAGGTACAACCCTCAGTCAGATTCCTACCATTTCCTCCCCAAACTGACCAGATTTATAACGAGTTTCCTTTTTCAACCTGATGAATTCAGGAGAGGTAATTTCTCCTTCAGGGACCCAATACGGTGTTTTTCAAGAGCTGAGTTCATACATCCAAAATGTCCTCTGGCATCTTAAAGAAATCTATTAGACTTCTCCATATTCTTCTGTACTTGCAGGTTTCTGATTTGGGATATGACAGTACTTTCACATGCAGAGCAAACTGCTTACATGTTATTTGTTCATGGCTAGCTGTCTGACAGGATAGTCTAGCTAAACAAGAGTATGTGCTATCAATCTGTATGTCTGAGGTCCCTTGACTTTGCAAAATACAAGGGTCTTCCCTTAGCAGACAAAATGTGCTCTTTACTGCAGAAAAGAAAATATACAGAAAATGGAGAGAGCTCAAATGGAATTTGTTGGTATTTTTATGGGCACTATGACCTTAGGGAAGCTTTGGCTGAAAATGGAATCAGTACCCTGTATGTTTGAGATTTCTTCAATGGGTAAATTGCCCTTATTTGTTTTTTCCTCTAAATCTTTCTTTGGCACTTCTTGAGTTATCTGACTGTATATAACCTTTAATAACTTTCTTTTAAACTCATGTTGCACATTTAACCCTTGACAATCACAACACATGTAACATTACTGTCCCAGAATGCTTGCTATAATTTTCTCAATTATTAATCACAAGAAAGCACACTAATGCATAATTTTACCAATCAAACCTGCCTCTTGATAAAAATACAGTGAAACCAATCTCTGTTCTTAAACTTTGGGTTTGGGTCTGACCAGTAGATCTGACAGTCCTGCAAATGTATAAACAGGCTGTGACCTTCAAGGCAAACCCAACTCCAGTTAATGTCACTAGGACTAGTACAATGTCTAGAGCAATGATGAAAGCTGGTCTTTTTAATTGCCACAGTTTGTTCACTAAGCTGCTAAAGAGATATAAAAAAATCTTTTTGGATATCAAACTAGTTGTCAAGCAGCTGAAACTGCAACAGGTAAGCAAGGTATCAAACTATGGAGAAACAATGGCACTGTTAGATGCTACCGGCTCAGAAATTGTCACCCTGTGCCAATAAATCAGATGTTTTCCTTTATCCCTCAGCAGATACAGCTATGGTAGTAGGAAATAGTCTTTGACCATCTTCTTGAACTACTCTTAACTACTGTACCTTGCTTTCCTTGTTAGAGAGAATGGAATCTCTGCATTAGATACTCCTCTTGTCTTTTCTGAGATGGACAACGTGGATAGAATAAAAATGTTGTTCAGGAAGGGTGGCAGTGTCTGTGGTACCCAAACCTTCACTTGATGAAAGAAAAATATCTGGAATGTGGTAATTAGAAGGTCTGCCTGGGACTAGATTTCAGAGATTTGTTGGTTTGCTAACAGGATATATAATCTTTCACATTATCAACCTACCTCCACCCACTCAAATCTCTTTGCAGATAAATTCCGGATGAACAACTTATATCAGTCAGGGTATTTTTTTAAAGGGTTACATGGTTTTAATTTAAATATCCCTATGTATCAGTAATGCATTACACAAAATATGTTTTGCCACACTACTGATCTGCCCATTTGTATTCTTAATTATACATTTTCCAGGACTACATTTTTCTGTAAATTGTTCATGCCACATTAAAATAGCTGTGAATTACATACAATTCATTCTTTATAGAATATACTACATTCCTCTTTCAGATGCAGCATGAATTCTTTCAATTTGAAATTCCCATCTGGTTCAATGGGAACTAGAATTTTACAACCAGAATCAAATATACTGTGTTAACTTTGGGTTCATAAATTCAGTAGCAGTATGTTTATGCTCTACTAGTAAACAGTTCCTGCCACCTCGGGTGATAATGTGTTTTAAATTTGTTATAATTGTAAATATTTCATGCAAATGTTTTAAATGTCTTCACCTAATTATTAATGATTTACAAGCTCATTATTTAAAAGAAAATGCAAAACAAAGAGGCATTATGTATTGACTTAGAATTATCATGGTTTTTATGTTTAATGTTGAGATTCTGTGCATCACAAAATTGCAGTCACTTGTCTAAGGAAACTATGTTCCTTTGAAGTCTGCTTTCCTGAAGTCAAAGATTATATATTGCTTGTTGCTTGAAAATTTAAAACCTAAGCATTGAGTGATTCAACTATTATAAAGATTAGATAAAGAACCGACCATCACCCACATTGCTTCTGACACCAGTTTTACTTCCCACAGGGCATCCTACTTAGGTGTTAGGCAGACTGGTTTCTCTCCTCCCTAAAATAGCTGAAGATTGGAACTCTCCTTTGATGAGCAGAGGCAGATTATGTATTATACATTCAAGCTCATGGTTGACCTTTGGAGATGCATAAATGAAAAATGCAGCTGTTTGAATTGCACTTTCCAGTCCCTTGTGACTCGAAATTGGGATGCCATTTAATACATTCTTATTTAGTGGCTGTGATTTGTTTAGGCCCTTTCTAAACACCGGAGAAGAGAGAATCCTTCCTAGAGGATCTTACAATTTGTGAAAAGAAAAAGAAGGGAGGCAGAGGCTAAGGACCAGGGAAAAACAATGGAAAGGGTCAAACATGATTTTCTTTCCCCCTTCAAAACAGTGGTGGGCTCATGAACAAATTACTGACTGTGTACACATTAGTACAGTTATATGATAGCTTCAAATGCTTCCTGCTATGTCTTGTGCTTCATACTTGTGAAAGGTTCTGGTCTTTGCAAAGTTTTGTGAGGCTTTTCTCTCTATATATGCATATAATTCATTTTGTAAATATTGTGATAGGAAATGTCAGCAGTGACCCACATGTCCTCTTTGTTAAATCATGAAGAATGTTTGTGAGAGCTAACCTACTGGGCACTGTGTGGCTGGGTATGATGTTCTCCTCATGTTCCTAGGGCTGCAGGAGAGCTAGGCCTTCCTGACAGGAGTAGAGCTGCCAGGATTTGGTACTTGGGTAAGAATAAATTCTGTGGGTGGAATTCAGGTGTGTCATTGGAGACACTCCGAACAGCACAGGCCGAAGGGGTTACAAAAGGATAACTAAAAAAAAAAAAAAGTAGAGGAAATACTGCTGAATTTGTTCTCATATATAAAGCACCCATTTAGCCTGCTGTGTTTTGTAACATGGCTAAATAATCCTCCTCGCTGCCCTGAGCAAGTGTTCTTGGGGACTTGTGGTCCAATCACTGGATTTTCTCATCCTGGAAACAGTGGGATGCTGTCTGACCTTTATTTCCCAGTGACATAGCACAAATATTTATTTAAATGCCACTTTTAGGCTGAAAATAGGGTACCTTGTTATGGTGGAACATGTAAAGTTAACATTGCTCTCATGTTACCTTCATAATGTGGATATGTTAAGTAAACAGGGTTGGAGGCACTGGTGGCGATGAACAGTCATGGAAGTGTCTGCTGCACCTCTATGGACAAAGTGGACTCTGATGTTTTTTTTGTAGTCTCATACAGTAACATTCTCAGTGGATCATCTTACTGAAGTGCAAAGGTTAGAAACTCAGTGAAACCGTTCGACTTTTTCCAAAGGTACATTACAGAGCCTCCTAAGCTATAATAATAGGAATCCGAAAACATTGGAGGGTGACCAATTATACTTAAATCTGGTCAGTGTTTTATTTTATGTGGTTGTACTCTGGCTATTTTTTGACTTGTTTGGATCATACTGGCTAAGTGTTCCTGTCCAGTAATACTCATTTTACCCCAACCAGTTATTTAAACCAAGTATATGCTGGTTTTGCTATTGAATAGGAGGACAAGCACTTCCATTATGGTTAGTTGTTTTGTGGATTTTGGTACCCACCCATTTATTTTGGTTTGTCCTAATCTATATTTATCTATGGATGACAAGACGAACTTGAAAAAGGAACATGTTTAAAGTTGCATACCAGCCCCCAGGATGTAAATCATATTAGGCTTTCAGCTCTTTCAAGCTTTTATAAACAGTGCTTGCTGAAAGACTGAATCATATTTTTCTGTGACTTTAGCCCATGTCAAACATTTAATTTTTAACAACAGCGGTCAGTTTCCTGATGTGAACACATGACACTGGCCCCAGAGACTTCAGCTTTCTTTAGCTGTCACCATAACAATTTTTCTTTTTAAAGATACACTCACAGCAAAATTAGAACTGGGTTAAAGGCTTTGAAAGTAGTTCAGACCACAGTGATCCTAAAGCAATGGTCTACTTGCAGTGAGAGTGGAAACTGTGGGCTGAGCACTGCTCAGCTTGCTTAAAAAAAATAAACTAACACATCAGAGTTTGTTAATGGCACACCACTCTGGGTAGCGGTAAAAGGCAAAGGCTGATCCCTCTAATGCTGTTTAAAGGACTAGATTGTCACCTGTTTGTATTGAAACTTACTGTAGATACATAACAAGAGCTGGTGAAGACTGCTCTGTGGGATCCAGTGCCTCACAGGGGAGCTGAAATAGTCCAAGGATTTTGTTGTGGAGTCATCCTCCTGCTTCTCCCCTTAGGGGAAAAAAGCTCTAACTCGAACAGGAATTATTTCAGGCAGGACTTGCAGTCTCTGTTGCAGAGAGAGGTCAGGCTAGTTTGTTACAGTAGTTCCTTCTAGCCCTATATTTAAATATATAAAAGGGAAACAGGAATACATTAAGCATGTTTGTTTTCCAGATCTCTGCATTACTTCTAGGGCCCCCTCACAAATTCTCATTTGCTCTTTGGCTTGATTATTTTCTGAGAGTTTCCTCTAAAATTCTCTCCCTACATTTTCCAATTATTTTAGGTAGAGCTAGTAGGGAAATGTCATTTTCTCCCTTCAGATGTCAAAGACCTATTTGCAAATTTCCTCCCCTCCAGGAAAAAGGGGATGGTGCTGTAGTAGTAAGGCACCCTTCTTATTCCCCAGCTCTTCTTTCTTCAATGCAGCTCCAAAAATGAAAGTAAGCAAAATGGAAGTGGGTGGTAATCATTGATATGAGGGGGATTTAGAAGTTAAACTCATTGATTTAGTAGTTAAACTCATGGCTTTTTTTTCCCTGTGTGAGTCACAAGGACAACCAGACTTTATTAAGAGCTTAATACAAACTCTGTCAAAATTGATCAAAAGATGCCCAATGGCTCCAATATATATCACACCCCAATGACTGCAGAATAGGACTAGGTCACTTACCTTCCCCAAAAAACTTCCTGAAAATTAAAGAAAACCCAAACATCCTAGCTGGATATCAATACAAACTTCTTAACTTTTTCTACTTCCAATATCATAGGATTTGCTGTAATTGTTTAGGATTTGAGCTTTTTTTAGAAGAAGGATATCTTATAAATGTATATAAGTCGCAGTAATTTTTTGTACTGGGCCTGACTTGAGACTTTAGAAAATGTCATTGTGAAGAAAATCAAGCATAATCTTGCATTATTATATTTTCATGATTATTTCCTTTGCAATCTGGAAAAATGAAGCCCCAGATTATATGTGCATTGCATAATGCAAATTTCTCTACTCTTACACTTCTTGCTCATAATTCAGACTTCTCAGTCTGATTTCATGCTAATTTAGACTTCCAACTTTCTATACTTTTTCAACATTGAAAACATCACTGTAAGCGACATGGAGCCAAATTTACCCTCTTGCAATTCCAAAGTGACTTCAGTAAATCACTGGATTTGTTTTGGTGTCTATGCAGGAACAGAGTTTAGCTCATAATATACAGTTTTCACTTTTAGACTATCATAATAGTAACTAATCTACTTCCTCATGAGGAGGTAGATTTATTTTGGGTGAGTGAAAGGACAGCAGTACAGAGAAGAGCTTTTGCCCAGTACATAAATAGATCTAGCTTGACAGCGTAACAATGGCTCTGACTTTGCTTTGGCAAAGGAAAGCCAATAAGGGAGGAAGAAGGCTGGATTTCTCCAATGCTCTCATTTAGCAATCAAACATTTCTATAAAGACATCTCACTTTATTTTAAGTAATGTGCTCATACCATTTTCTTTGTCTCCTTAGAACATTTTATTCAACAATTTTGCGTTTGCTGCTTTTTCTTTTCACCTAAGGAATCCTCCAATGCTGAGAGGGACACTGAGGAGTTCAGCAGTTCCCTTCACCATCATTGCATTAGCAGATTTCACTCTCAGAACAATTACTTGGCAGCATGTGGCAAAAGAGTCATATCTGAAACCTTTTGTCTCTGAGTGGGCTTGTCAGAGGCAGTCACTTCTGATCTTGACTTCTGCACTGTATTTGGCATTTGAAAGAGTTAGTGTTGGGCTGGGTTTAGTCTTTTTTTTCTCTTCTAACTGTGCAGCAAAATATTTGATTGTGGTATTTTGATGTTTTTTGAAGTGTTATTTCTCAGTATGCTAAAATTCACAATAAGGATTCCTCAACCAGACATTTAAACTGCTAGTCTATTATTTTTATTTTTTTTTTTTATTTCTATTTGAAGAAAAGAAAAGAGAAGAGAAAAAAACCCCCACAACCAAAACTTGGAAAATTGTCCAAACCACTTTTCTGGTGAATACTGGAAAAACTGAACTTTGTGCTACATATTTTTTCTTGTGACAATTTGATGAAGTTAATTTTCCTAAAAGCACTATCTGTGTGATTTGGCACACCTCCTCTTGTTCATCAATATGTGGTATTTCTCTACCTCTCAGGAGATGTGTGAGAACAGGGACCCCACATTTTCCACAGATTAATTTTTTTCCAGTGTTTGAGATACTGTTTTGCCTCTGTCCTCTGAGCTTTTGTAAGACTCTGTGAGCTGTAGGGGACCCTGCTAGTGCAGCTAAGGAGGAACACCTCATGGGTGCTGGGAGTCCTAAAGTCCAAGCCCTGATCGCTCAGGAACAGGACTGCCATGGATCAATCACATATAAATGTGGGTTGCAAGCAGGCAAGGCAGACAAGCTACTGGGCAACTGGGGTTTCCATTGGAAATCTGTTGGTCAAGTGAGGGTCCTTCTCCATTTTTTTGAAAATTAGTGTACATAATCTTAGAACGTTTTTATAGTAATAAATTGACATTTTCTCCCAGAAACCTGTTTCACTGGAAAATTTATGAGCAACTGTCACTCTGATTTATAAAGCCCTCACACTAGGCTACCCAGGAGACCTGTGAGTTTGTGCCACAACCGAGACCAGGGGAAACACCTGACCTGCTCAGCCCCTGTTACTGCATCTCTCTCCAGCACTGCTGTTCCCTGTCCCAGACTGCTGACATCCATCAGCCTTCTGGGCACCCTTTGCATTGGAATGAATGCTGGTGGCAGCTAACATGCAGTCTGAGAAGTGTGGGATTTCAACCAAAGTCATTTTCTGGGTTAAGATCAAGCAAAGTGTGGGAGAACAGGCCAAGGAACTGTAGTTTTCCACTACTACTCTGCAAGTTAGGTGGCTTACTATTTTTTAGTGTGAATCAGGGCAGCTGTTTGATGAGAAGGCTTTGAGGGTATATATACACACACAATTCACAAAGGCACATAAAATCCTTTTAGTGTGGTATAGTACCTGGTAGTGAAAATTATTTTTCTATAGTAAAAAGGATTGAATGCTAAGAATTTCCTTCAGCTTCAGTAGGGACTGGATATGAAGGATGAGCCCTAGGAAACAGAGCTGATGAGGAAGCATGCATCACTTTTGCATAGTCTGCTTTCATGTCACAAGACAAAATAAACAGAGATACCACAAATTGGTTAGTCTGTCTCTCTGTTTAGTTTTGCTGAGGTAATGCTTGTTCCAGCCTTCCTAGCCAACCAATTTCCTATTGTTTTTTTTCCTTGCACTTCCTTCTGCTTTTGATCTTCTTCCAGTTAACATCCAGTTCTGATAGGAAAGAATGATCCTTCTTCATAGGTGGCCACCCACATCTTGCCATACACAGACCAGCAGAACTGGTCACCCATCCCTAAAAGTACAACCTCCTCTGGGGAGTCACTGTGCAGAACGATTTGAACCCAGCACACGAGCAATCTTTGGAAATTACAGCTATGATGCTGTACATGAGTACAGTGTTAGGATAAGTATTTTTCTCTGTGGGCAGACATGGCAGGCTGGTTTCTGGCTGTGCCTGGCTGGCGCTGGGGCTGAGCTTGCACCACAAATTCCCTCTGATGCAGTGCCCCCTGCGGCGCCCGCTCGGCACCAAGGCACAGCGGACAGTGCCATCTGCTGCTCCGCGCCTGGAAAATAAACCATTCTCCATTGTGTTGGAAACGCTTCAGCGTCGCTCTCGCCAGTGCTGGAGTTCGGGGGCACTTGTGGGACTGAGCGTTTGCCAGTCGTGTGTCTCTGCGCTGCGTGTGAAGGTTTTGCATCACCACTGAAGGTGAAGGATGTGTGTCCCGTGGCAAGGAATGCTCCGACAAATAACTCCTCAGCAATGCTCTGTTGGTGTGGGACAGCTGATGCACTACATAAAAAAGGCATAATCATCATCCATTATAACATATTACAGGCAGCTGTCAGTGATGTCAGTGGTAGTTCTTCAGCCTGTAGAAGTTGACCTGCTGTAGGTATTCAGAGGCTGAGTAACTTGGAAGTGTGTGCCTTGGAGCTAAATGCTGATAGGAAAACCAGAACAACTTGGGGGGAAGATTTTTGTGAACGTAGGGTTGAACAGAAAAGAAAATAGGATCTACCATTGCTGATCCCAGAAGTTAGAACCTCAAAAGTTACTTTAATGGTTGCTATTAATGTATCTGCGATACAGAACGAGCTACTCTGGTATAAATTGTACACCCCAGACTGCATATTCCTCAGCTGTAGAGAGATGTATCGTGGATTCTTGTATTTCTTTATCACACAAGCAAGTTTGGTTCTTTCCTAATCCTTTCCTCACAGATCTATACCCACCCTTTTGCAATCTCATTCTTAGTCCCTCCAGAACGGAGCTCCAATGCCAGCAGTTTGCAGCACCTTGTAAAATCTTTCCCAGCTTTTCCAAACAGGGAACTTTTATCTACTTGCCTGCCACTTGAGCAATGACTTTAGCTGCTTAAACTAGCTGCTTGTCAAATGCAGATTAAAAAAGGAAAAAAAAAAAAAAAAGAAAAAAGAAAAGAAAAAAAAAATTAAAAAAGGCGGATGATCAGCTTGTGGGAGAGGTATTTTTTTTCCACTAAAAGGAAAAAGAATATTTCACACAGTAACACAGAAGTACTGCTGTGGGTGGGTTCCCACTGCACATCACATTAAGCATTTGTCTGCCTATGTATGGAATTGCAACATGTTTGAGAGAAGGTGTTTTATCTCAGTTTATTTAAGCCTGGAAATTAAATGTAGAAAAACTTTGGTAGGACATGCACAAGTGTGCATTGGTAGGAATTTTTCCTGGATATACAGTTTTGAATTCTTTATCTTATCCTTTTACTCCTCTTGATACCCTTAGTCTTTGCTGTTAAGTGAGGAACAACAACATACTAATTTCCATGGCAAAACCTCATAGTCACTCTTATTTTAACAATGAATTTCCTAGACCAAGAAAGAGAGAGAGTAGTGACTGTGTAAATTGCAATGAGTGGTTTTGCACCATAAATCAAGCAATCAGTGAAATTGAGTTCTTGGCTTGAAGAGCCAAAAGGTGGTCTCGTTTTCCTGAAAAGCTTTGCTACAGTCTCTAGAGGTGTAAATCTTCATCATATTAAATTGCAGTGGAGCCCGTGGGACATGGGATAAGAGAAGAGAGATACCTGTCAGAAAAAAGGGAGCTCTGCCTTTCTTGGTCTTTGTTTTCTAATAGGAGAATATTCTCCTTGCTGAGTACAAGAAACTTATTTATACCTGTAGCCATATCTGTTGTCCAGTATTGTGTTAGTAAGACCACATGTATTTTTCTGTGTGATTTTAATCTCACAAATATTGAAAGCCTCTTTGAAAAAATATTGAGGTAATTGGTTCCATAATATTGATGAAGGAGGTTGATTTTGTTTTTATTTGATAGGCAGGAAATCCAACTGCCTAGTGCTCAGTCATGGGAAATGGGGATTTTATTTTTTTTACATGTGTTAGAATGATCAGAGGTACTTAATTTTGATGTTTCTCCTTTCTGAAGATTTATCATATTTCACATGTAAGTGCACACAGTTACAAACAACAGTGGAAAAGCTGAAATGCAGTATTACAAATGCTGTGACCGTTTTCTTTTCTCTTTAGTCACATAACGCGTAGGACTGGACAGAAAATGATCTTTTGTCCTAAAAAAGTCAAGCTTTTGAAATTTTTATTATGATGAAAAACGTGAATGAAAGAGCAGGAGCATGCAGTGTGCCTCAACCTCTTCTCTTGGAGTTGTTCCACTTGATATAAATAATTGAATGTCCTAGTGGCCATGGGCAGGGGGGAATAGAGCAAGTGAGCAAGAGTGACAGCACAGCCCAGTGACCAGAACCATCATCTGGGCTGCTGGGAAACCCAGGCTCAGTTCCTTCCTCTGAATCATGAGAAGATGTCTGTATTTCTTGCAGGAGTGTCCTAATCACTAGGCTGAGGACTGTTTTGGAACTGCTGTCATTCGCTTGTGTGTGTCTGATAATTGGGCATCATTTCCAGTCAGAGGGTTATGAGGGCAAACGTTTCTGCAAGAGTTAGTCTTTTCCAGTGGGGAAAAAAGATTTTTCTCATGTTTTTGACCACATCTAGTGATAAATGGGATTTATAATATTAGCTGGTCATGGCTTCCAATGTACATCAATGTTAGTCAAACTTAAGTTATATACAATGAAATAACTTATAGAGGGACTAAAACTTGAGAATTAATTTGTAAGAATAGGGTATAATATCATCTATTTCCTACAGCTGCCTGGTTTCTAAATTTGATATCTTAAAACTGTTGGAGTTGCTATAATTTCAGATAAAATGTCTTTCCACAGGCAAAAGATAATTTTTCATAAGCTTTTTAAAAACTAATAAAGTAGTAATCTACAGTATTTTATTACTTAGAACCCTAGCCTTGAGGATATGATTTGCAAGGATTTTTTTTATATCTCAATTCAGGGTATACTTGTGAACAGCCTGGGTGAATATATCTGTCAGTCTTTTCTATAGGTTTTTTCTTTCTACCAAATGCTGTCTGCATTCAGTCCATAGAAACACTACCACCTCTTTAAGTGGTAATGCTCCCTGCAGAGTTTTTAGCCTGTAGGAGATATGATTAGGGGGTGATAGTGTTAAGCACTCCTCCTGTATCTGCTGGCCCACTATGATAACCTTAGGGTTACAATGCATGTCTGACAAATACAATTCCATTGTGACTAGCGCCTTATGGCAATTTAGGAGGCTTATTCATCATTTTACAACAGACTTCTGTCAGGGATTTTGCTTATTTGCCCTTCACTGGTGTACAGTAGTTGTAGGTTTATCTCTAGGAGTCCAGCCCTAATAACCAATAACAAAGTGCTTAAGCTCTAAGCTTGTGAGAAATGGACTTGCATTATACTCCAACTGCACCTTAGCTCTCGACTGATAAGACAATGTGTCTTTGAGAGAAGGAAGGATTTGTATGAACTGATCCTTTACAGTACGGTGTATGCAGTGGTAGAAGATACGGGGAAGTACATTGTGTTCTAACCATCCAGATCCTTGCTTTTTACATATAAAATGCATCCTTGCTATCATTAGAAATGTTTCCTTTAAAATATGAAAGTGAAGAGATATCTTGCCTTGGAAATTGCACTACAAAGTTGTTTGTAACGATGGTGTGGGATTTGGAAGAACTGAGTTACTTTTGATGAAATCCCCATGATTATGGTTTAAATTACACAGATTTATTCAAGGAACAACAAAAGTTTTTTTTTTTATTATTATTATTCAGATTCCTGCTGGGTTCTGGATATTAATTAGGTAGTGGTTCCAGATGAAATCCAGGAGAGAAGAAAAAAAATGCTACTCACATTTTAATAACCTAGAGAATTTTAAGTGGCTAACCATATTGTTTACTATATATCAGTCTGAAGAATAAAGAATAAAAGCGCATGAATAGGCAGGCACACAGCATGGAAGAATAGCACCATACACCCGAGCTAAAGTGCATTGTATATTCAAGGTTTAGATCTTCCACCCAGCAGATTTAGAGCGTGAGGGGGCAACATTTGAGAAGTGTGTACTGAACAAACACAAACATGAGGATTGCCTTTTTTCAGTTTTAAGTGTGAAAACATTAGCTCTCCCTCTATGCCTTTGAAGTCTTCTCTTTCTAGCAAAGCTCTGGCAGGAGGGAGGTCTTTCAATTAGTTTCTCACCCATAATGATTTCTTTGAGAAATTTTAATCAGGTTTTCCATCAGAGAGTGCATTTGTTGCTGGTACTTGATCTCTTGGCCAGTTGAAGATTCTGTGTTCCTTTGTCTCATGAGCAGTTGGGTCTTTTATAAACTTTCTGGAGTAGTTATTAATCATGGAACTTTTCTACCTTTTTTTGAGGTGTAAAACTGCACAGAGGAAAATACCAGTGTAGTGACATGAGCTAATTATCTGCAACGTTACCAAGATAAGAGATAGCATGTTAGCAGTAATGCCTACAACAGTGTAATTACTTTCTGTTTCCATTATTTTGTAGTAACCATATAATTAGCTCCCAGCACCAGAAGCTGTCTGCTTTTTATGGCAACCTGTACTGCTAATCACTAGAAAAGTTTTGGAAGTGATCTGTAGCCTTTACACTCATAGAGTAGCACAAAGTAATTTGAAGGGACAGCTGTATGCTGACCCCTTCTGCAGAGGTAAGGAGTGAGAAAGAAGAGACTGACAGGTGTAGGAGCAGAAGGACTGAGACCTTTGCTACAACTTCACAAAAATGTTTAGTAGAGTCCTAGCCACTTCATACAGTTTCCTCTGGATTAAAATGTACATGCCTGTCCTTAGTCTCTTGAATTTAGTCTACATTAAAGAATTTTGCATGACTCAGTAAGTGTTGATTTTCTTAAACAACATAATTTATTCTTATTCTCTGAACTTCAAAGGGGATGATTTCTTATAAAGGCAGAACTTCAGGAAGGAAAGGGCTCAGCAGGGCCAGATTATTCATTATGAAAGAGATGTTCTTTGGGGCATTTTTTCAGGGATGATGTGCTCTGGTGAGGGATTGCTCTCCGATGCTGGGGAGATGGGTTACTCACCTGTTACTGCCTGTTGCAGTTCCTGTGTCAGTGAAAAGGCAGGTCACTGCTGCACCAGTGGTCTGCCAGAGCTGGGGCGTAACCACTGGGGCTTCCTGGGCAGGAAGGTCAGGCTGATGCTTGGGAGAAGCAGCTGTCAGGAGGAAGCAGGGCAGGGCCGAGCTGGGCCCTTGCAGAGCTGTGTGCTGCCTACTCAAAGTCACAGAGCTGGAATCCAGTCAGGACAGTGCCTCTGCAGGCAGCAGGGCACAGCAAAATAAAAAAAAATTGTGCTATTATACTAAATTATTTCTGCTGTTTCAGCTCCCTAGAAGCTGACTTCTGTGGATATGAGTGAAATCTCCCATGTACACAGTACTTTAGGCTAACAGGGAAGAAAAAATCCAAGTATTGTACACATTTAGAAGTTGTATTGAGAATTTTGTTCTGCTGTACCACCTCCCAGCCCCCAACCTCTATTTAAGCACAAAATCACTAAATTTGGGGGATAAAGAACATGCTTTTTATTACCATTTCCTTCTACTTAATTCAAATCCTGTTGTCAGTTAATTATAGATGCTACTTTTTCAGATAATATTGCATAATTCAGTGGAAAACAAAAAAGCTCTGTAAAAAGTGGTTATTAAATTCAGCTTTAGATATTTGATATGGTTTTCAAGTACCTCTTTATTTATTTGAAAAAAGGAATCCTCTTGAAATGTGCTCTTTCTTCTTCCCCTCTGTGGCCTTGGAGCTGGTCCCTCTGAGTACTGCTCCTACATTAATTATTATGGTAAGTAGGGAAGATCAGGTGATAACATGAATACTTTTAAAGCACACCACCAAGACTTTGAGGCTGGCAGCAGTGCTACATGGTTGTAAGCTATATGCTGCCTGATTTATTTATTTTTTTAATGTACCAGTAAAAAGAAGGCATTCTTTAGCTCCTGTTTGATCCTTCATCCTGGTCCTGTCCTTGTGGACAGCCCTCCCTCACTGCAGCTGCTGTTGCTTGTGCTCCATGAATTGCCCCGTTGAGCCAGCAAAATCAGGAGCTCAGAATAAAAGCCCCCTCTGCGCTGCTGGACCTGTCATGCCAAAAGCCACCTAGATTTAATTCCACTGAAACCAGTGAAGTTATACAAAGCATTATTTGGGGTCCATGCTAAGCCATTGCACTGCTCACTGCTTTATAAAGTGTTTAGCATCTGTGTTTTGTCCCGTAGGAGCTGTGTGTGTTTGAGCAGGAGCTCTGTGAGGGCAGGGAAGGGGGAGGCCCCCAGCATGAGCTACTCAATCTTTTTCTTTCCTCTCAAGTAGTAAGACACTCCACCTTTGCCAACAGAGGGGACGCTGTTGCTGGGCCAACACATGAAAACATAGTAAATTAGCCCTTAAAAGCAAGATTATTAATATTATGGACATTTTATGGGGTTCTGAACTTTCAGCAGATCATGATAAATACAAGATGTATTATTGTCATTGGCAACATTAAGAAGGTTTAACTGGCTGTCACAAGTTCAAACAGTACAGCAACAGAAAATTTATTCCAACACTTCCTTATCAGCCATGGACTAGCACAGATTCCTCACAGCTAGAAAGGTCAGACTATAGTTTGTTGTTGGGTAAAACATCCAAGCTGTCCCTTTCAGTTTCATAGACTCAGATCTCTGTTTTTGCCCTTTGAATTCAGTTTCAGTGTTGTTCTAGCAAAACAAAATTGGTTGCTGAATAAATAATTTAAAGACCAGTCCCCACTTTTACCCTATTTCCTCTATATCTCAACACAGCACCAGGACTCCAGGTCAGATTCAGCTCTCAGATCCATCTGTTGTCTGTGATCGGATGGTGTTGAATAGATAAGACCCCATAAGTTCTCCCACGCTTGGCTTGAAGAGTGTCACATACCTGTGTGGATGCTTTTCTTTACCTTCCTACCTGCTTTCTAGATAAAATGGAAGAGCAAAGAAGCAAAAAGGTAGACATACTGAAAGCTCCATGAAGTGTCCTACCTCTGGAAAATGAGGATGCCAGGCTGCAGTAATTCTGGTGGGGTTTTGATATTCATTAGCTGCAGACCTTTCACTGCCTTTCAGACTTGCTTACAACTGTGTGGGGGTCTTATTCTGCATCCCCCTGTTGATTTAGAAAAAAAGTCATAAATTTGGCAGAGCAATAGAAAAGTGTCAACAAAGTCCATGGGTTTTAAAATGTAAAATATTTACAAACCGTTTGGAGACGGTGACTTGAATACTGCAAATATTTGCTCTACTTGCAAATTGACTACTTGAATACAGAAAATCTCATGGAGCAGAAAAACCATGGGAGAATGCAATAGTTTGATGTATTTTGTTGCATTTATAAATATGTAAACTTTATTTTGGATAGCAAAAAGGATGAAGTAATAAGTGGCTCTCCTTCTTCTCATTACAACTTATTCAGCACCAAATTCAGGAGTCTAGTGGACAATATATAGACTGACTTGGGCTCTGCATACTCCATTGCTGAGTTTATGACAAGTGGTTTATGGCTATAGCATTTCTGTTTGTTGTAGTTACTGGTTGCTCCATAAAGATTTCATTATAGATAGTTTAAGAATTTGTGGTGGGAAAGGGATTAAAGTTCTTTTATTCAGTATTTTAAAGTTTTTTGGGGGCCATCTCTAAAATGGTTTTGAGCATCTACCGTACATTTAATCAGCAAAAAAAAAGGAAAGAGGTGTACTTCAGACAATCAGACCTGCCACAAACAAGTTACTTATCTCCAGTCTATCTTTGTATTAACTTTATAAAGCTGAAGTAATGCTAGTCTGGTTTACAGTCATAGAAGAGATGACTGAACTTTTCTATTCTACTATGATATTTTAAACCAACAGAGCCTGTGGATGTTGATAGCTTAACACTGTTGAGGTACTTAATAAATACTTATGCCATCATAGGGGCAGAATGACTTACCTATTTAGAGGAACGTTGCTGTTGTATCATCTGATATAGCTCTTCATTTGCCTTATCACTACATAATGAAAAAAAAAAGTATTCTTACATTTGGAGAAAAACTATCAATAAATATTATAGCTGCAAACCACTCTTTTTTTTTCTGAAGAGTTACTTGAAAATTATAGCAATGACTGCCTTTGAAGTATGTATCTGTAGGTGTTAAAACACCTTGCTTACAGACGAGTAACTTCTTTCCCTAGGGCACAAAGCCAGCACTAGACCTGCTAACAAAGTGAGATTCGTTTCAGTGTATGTTTTTAGGGAGTTGTTTAATTACTAAGTTGACTCTTACGAAAAGAGAACACTGAGAAAACAGGGCAGTTATCTGCAGTCTTGCTGGCCTTTCTCCTAAAACAGCGATTATACCACTGCTGATACGCTAAGCTAATCTGCATTTTAATTTGTGTTTTTCAAAAGTACACGTTTGGTTCCGGGACATTTGTCAGTGTGTTGCCTGACTGTGACTTGGCACAAAGTGCCTGGCACCGCAGTTGTGCTGATTAATCAGCTCCACAGGAGGCAAAGGTGGTGTCAGCCTCCATGGCCATAGTGACTATTCCCCCCCTGACCAGCCACTCTGGCACCGCCTGCCCCCATGGGGACAGCTTGCTGCCTCTGCCAGATGCAGAACAGCAGAGGGAAATCAGGGCCAACAACTTCCTACAAGCAAGTCTGTCTGTAATTCCTCCCAACCTCCTCGGGATAGTCCTGCATCTTCCTGGAGATCAGTTAGCAGAAGGCACAAACTCTCCCTGTCTCAGGTGACACAACGTGTTATATGAAAGTCTTCCTCAACACCACCTAAAATTCAAGATCCTTTGCCATCCCACGGGACTAAGCAAATAATATTAAATGAGGATCTATCACAGACCTTCAAGAACTTTTTGGTAATATCTGAGGTCAGTCAGGGAGGACAATGGAAATGTTGGGGTTCAGTGCTGCTCCTAGTGAGTGATAGCACAGGCCTTGAGAAGAGCAGGATTTGATTTAGCTCTACAACAGAAGCCACCTGAGGAACTGCCAGTGGGTTTTTTGCTGGGCATGTCCTAATAGACAGGTGGCAGTGAAGCAACTGAATCATAGAATCATTAAATTTGGAAAAGACCTCCAAGATCATCAAGTCCAACCTTTGACCAAACACCATCAAGTCGACTAAACCACAGCACTAGGTGCAATGTCCAGTTGTTAAACATGAGGGTTTCAATAGTTTTTAATCAGACTTCTCATTTGGGAGCTAAAATAGGTAAACTTTTGTGCTAAAGGCAAGGTTAAATCTGTGCTTAGCAGTGGTGGGAATGCAAGAAATGAGCTAAGTATATAAAGTTGTATAGCCATGTGTATATTACTATTGTGTGATACATCTGAAGGTATATGTGTGTATTAGAACAAAGACTTTAGTGTAGAGTAGAAATGAGACTGAAATCTGTTGAGAAATCAGGAAATGTCACATGAAGAACTCTTCTGTAAAAGTGAAAACAAAAGAGGAAAAAAAAGGGTTAACCCCAAACTTTTCCTAAAAGATGTTTCAAAGAAGATTAGACAAAACTCTTTCTTCATTGGGAATCCTTCTAATATGCAAATGTTTTAGGAATAAGTATTGGGTAAAAGAAAAGTAGTTTGATTAATGGAACCTGTCCTTTATAGTTCTGTTGCAGTGTGTAAGGCTCTGTTGTGCCTCTGTGTATGTGTGTGTGTGTTTCAGCAGCAGCATAAGCATGCTGGCAAAAGCCACTGCCAAGTCTCATTAATTGCAACTCCCGCAGACTTATTCAGCCATAGAACTCTTATTTGTGGTGTAGTTTTACATTAATTTGGGACGTGGGTTTCCTTTAAATTTCAAACAGCATAGAGCAAAGTGTACCCAATTTAAAGGAAGGAAAAAGCAGAAGGTGGGTAGATCTTAGGAGAGAAGCAGGATGATTTACCCCGTAAATTCATCAGGATTACTATATGGTCTCATTTTTGTTGACAAGTACAGACCAAATCTCCCAATAAGTGAGAAATTTCCTATCCAACATGCTATTTCAGCCAAAGCTGTGTAATTGCCCAATATCACAGGCATAAACGGCAGGAGGGCAAAGGAGTTCAGTCAAGACCCCCCAGTGTTTGTGTTTGGTATGAAACACTCCATACAAAAATAATGATTTTGGCTCCTTGAGCCTCCCTCCAGTAGTATGTTCAAAAACTTTGCCAGTTGCTGTTGTACTTTGTTCTCCAAGACTACACTGTAGAAAATGCAGCTTCACTAAAGAGTGGCCAAAGGTTAGACGTTTGTGGGGAAATACGGGAATTTTTTATACATATCAAAGATAGTTGCAAACACATTAATTTAGTTTGAATAGTATTTGGTGTGTTTCCACCAAGGCTGAGCTGCTCGCCACTTCTAAAATTGTCACAGTTCTGCCTGGCTTGAATTTTTGCAACCATTCTCTGAATAACAATGCCTGCTTAAGACATTTGTTAAAAGTCAGTAATGTTACTTTTATACATGAAAAAAAAATCTAATGAAGCACTTCTGTAGATTCTCACCACTAAGTTAATATTATGGACTTTAAACAAATGCTTTAATTAAGCTTTCCTATTAATTGGAAGGTCTTTCAAATTAAAAGCAGGCCCTTTGTGACCAGTATTTCCTTTTGCACTTTTAAATTAAAACTTGAAAATATTAACCAGTGATGGACGAATCATAATATAGGCAAGAAAAAGCTTCATCTTTTATGTTGGTATCACTTGGAAATTAGCTAATCTAATGGAGGGAAGTTCTCCAAGGGGGAGAGGAAACAAAAGGTTTATATGGTAGGAAAAAAGCATGTATTTATTGATCCTTCTGTCTATCATAGACATATGCTTTATATCAAATCATCAGTCTCCCAGGAATCTTAGTACCCTGGATATGGACAGCAAAGTGCCTTTAATTAAAATACTTCTCTGAATGTATTTTGTTTCTGCAATTTACTGTTTGTTTTTAAACTATTAAAGTATGGCAGATATGGAACTGATGTGCATCAAAGTGTTTCAAAAGATCCATTGTTTCTAAACCTGGTGACTTAAATTCCAATTTCATTTTACGCATGAGGAAAGCAAGTTCTCTACAGATTTGGGAAGAGAACATAACTCATTCCCCTGAGTTAGCTACTGAAAACACACACTTTCTCAGAAAAAAACCCAAAAGCAGAAACAATTCAAATAAGTGGGAGAAAGAAAGAGGGAACTGAAACTCTGACATGACTTTGAACTTTCAAGTCCTTCAAATTGCAACTCAGACTGTCAAACACAACTACACAAAGCAGCTTGGAAAGGTGTTGGAAAGTCTCAAAATGGCAGTCCGTATTTATCAGTTCTGAGGACTGCATTTGAATTTTATAGGTTCAGGGCATGTATATTTTATATCATATGTAGATAAATATGATTTATGTATAAGGAATTATTTATATATAAAACTATATTGCTGAGATTAGGAAAATAATAACTGTTGCCTGTGGTCAGCCCAATGGCTTCTGTAGGCAGATCTCCTGTTTCAAACAGTGACCGCTACTAGATGATCCAACAAGTGTTTATCCCACTTAATGGAAAAATAACACAGTTACAAAAGCATGCAGAAAAGTTTTTTGAGCCCATGGAGACAGTTGCTGACCTATGTTCATATACATGTGGATCAGCATCCTACACATATGTTTGTCTTGTTGAGAGTTACTTAAAACTTTGAGAATGGAAAATAACTTCAAGGATCTCAAGCTGAATTCATCCCAGGTGTAACTTGACTAGGAAAATCTTTTCCAGAGATTATTACTGCCTTTATATATTCTAGAGGTGACTTGTACAGCCAAATGCCCTCCAACAACCCCCTGTGCAATTTCCACTGGAGTTTTTCCAGCTTTGATGTGGAACCCTTCACATCTTAAGGAACAATCCCTTGTGCCCTTTCTTGGGTAGAATCCTCTTCAAATGAAGGATTGTGTAACAACCAGAGGGTGAGGAATCCACAAGGTAAAATTCCTGTGCTGGCAACAGGAGGGGTGACCAGTGAATCGTGTCACCCTGGCTGATCTTTGGGTGCAGTGTGTTGGGGCTTCCCCTCCAGAAGGCTTCACCATTAGTGTGTTTCTGGAAGGAGGAGATGTTACATCCCCTTTGTTCAAGCTGCAGTTTGCTAGGTAAAGTTCCCTGAATTCAGCAGACTTTGGTCTGAATCTGGACATTTTTGTCTTTCTAGGTATGAGTCATTAAAAGAGATGATATTGTTTATTTTTTTTAATGGGCTCAGTAGCTTGCTAAAATAGGGTCATTACCACACAAGAGATCAAGCTCTTTCACCTCTTGATCTTTTTTGATCTTGGAAAAGGTCAGAAGAATAAAGGTCTTACTGGGGATAAAAGTCTTAAGAGAAGTTCTTTAGGGGCAATTTTTTATGTATCTTTTTTTTTTCCCTCCTCCATCTCCACTGAAGCATGGAGAAGAATAGCTTTAGTCAGGTTTGGGCTTTTTTTTTTTGGTCATATACTTGGGAGCAGACCTGAAAGCTAAATCTTTGTTTTCTGTTGGCTATGTATTTCTTCCGAGGTCCCAGCTCAAGTGAGTGTGGTATCTTTGGGGCTGCAAAACCCCAAGGGGGACCCCTGCATACACTCAGAAATACAATTGCAAAAAGCTCATTCCTTTATACAGCGGATTACTTTTAGATTTACTTCGATGTGATCTGTACAGATTCCCTTCATCTAAGGGGAGGTCTGATTCTCTTAGCTGACTTACACAGCCACACACCAAGAGAGCCTTATTTTGTGGAAGACAAATCTCATTAACGGCAATCTGCTACCCATCTTTTAATTAGCCAAAGAGTCGGTGACACTTCACAACCACAGCAGTGGCAATAAAGTAGCATTGTAATATAATATAAGGTGAGGTGCCCAGCAGAATTGAAAGGCCCCATTTATCTGCATTAGTCTACTGACTGGATTCTCATTTTATCTGGGGAATTGATGTATCTATTTTTATTATGTTGCAAATACACAAAAAGTTATTATTTTTAACTTCCAAAATATCTTCACAGTTACCTAACCTGGAGATTTGAAATGGCACAGATTTAAAACTAAGTGTGAAATCTTTTTCTACAGTCTCCATTTCTTGGTTATGGTGCAAATAATAACTGATCTTTTAATGAAGCCATAAATTTTAAGAAGATTTAAAAAACTATTCACAATTTTTAAAGTTTAAAGCCACTACCTTTTAAAAAAAAATACAAACCCATACACTGTGGGTTTGCATGGTTTGCCTACTAACTTAATGACAAATTTTGTGGCATATTCTTCGTATTGGTGCATTGATTTTATCAGGTGCAGGAAAATTTCTAACATTTAGATAGCATACTGCTTGATATAAGGACTTCTGTGCTTTTGCTCTATGTAACACTGTGTTCTATAGGGATTCATAAACAATTTGTGCTGCAATCATTTTCCACTTATTTCTCTTTGTTTTATAGAATACATTTTATGCTGCAGTTTCAGCATATGTCTTTGTGATTCAGACCTAGAATCACCAAGACCAGAATCAATACTTACATCTTCCTTCCCCATAATAGTAAAAGGCATATAAAATGCATGAGACAAAGTAAGCTTTTTCTAAAGATATAGATTAAAACTGAAACTGCACTTAGAAATGTGAAAAATTGAATGAAGAGTTTTGAGTCTGGGATAGTTTCCTGTGATATGGAGGAAATACCTAAGACTGTCAGGAGGTATCAGAGTATGGTGATAGCAGTGCTGCCACTGCCCTACTTGTCTGCAATCGATTGCTGCTGAAGTAATTGTTTATTTTGTCTACTGGTAACTCTAGAAGTCTTTTATTGTGAGTGGTGCATAATAAAATTTGCTTATAAACAGGAGAAATCTAAGTCTCTGGCAAGGGCTCTGGGATGGGAACCAAGAACTGCAGGAGGCACACGCCCCTACTTCATGTGTGTTTTCCATGAACCATAACCAATGGGCATAGGTACCACAATGGTTTTGAGAGCTCTGCGATTATCAGTAGATTCAGTGCTAACTGCATCTGAACTGGGCTGTTGGGAGTGATGGTAATTCATATCACCTCTATCATGGTTCACCTGTGCTTACAGTGCAGGTCATATGGACACTCTTTCTCAGTTTTTGACTTGCCTAAAATAGAACAATTAAGAGAGATCCTGGTTTTGGAAAACTAAAAAGGCAATTTGTAAACTTAGGGCATGCATTTCCTTAGAAGAGTTTGAAGATGCTTTATATGATGAAACATCTGAATCTTTCCTGCTTAACATGTATAGTAAGTGTTCACAAAGAGATAGGTATGTGCCATGACAATTAGATATTCTGGGATACAGCTCCATAATGAAAATTTTACGTCATCCATTAAAACTTAACTTTGCTTTATACCTAATAAAAAGATAAGAAATCAAATGGCAAATATGTATATTACAAAATAAGTAAAGTATCAGAAGACAAAAACATTGTAATGCTACAAGCATGACATTTTGAAAGTATTTTTAATACTAGATTGACAGTGGTTCTTATTGGCTGTGTCAATGCACTCAGCTTGTAAGGAAATATTATTTTGTTTCCTTTACAGGAATTGAAAAGAAACTGGGGTGATGAGCAGTTGTGTAAAGAGAGTTAGGTCTGAAGGCCAGCTGGTCCCCGAAAGTGGCCTGGCCTGGTCATAGTCAGGAGAGAAACCACTGGCAAGAGAGCACTCAGTTACGTGCTGTTGCTTTAAGACATCATTTGGAGATAAGTGTTGTTTTTAACATGGGTGGGCAATAAAAGCTCCTTGTACAGAGGAGAAACTTGGAAAGGAAACTAACGCTCAGTTCAACTGTCCCTGGACATGACAAAGATGATGGCTCAGTTGAAGATATGCATGCTGGTATAATCAAGGTTTTCCTTCTGTCACCAAGAGTTAGTGTTGTTCCATGACAAATATCCCAGAATGGCAGGGATATCTTTAATTGAATGCTGTAGTTTATGACAACAAAGTCACTGATGCAATTGCTTTTCTGGCCTATGACCATGATCAAAATTTTTTCTTTCTTTTCTCAAGTAAAATACACACATGACCAACTATTAATTTTGCTTGTGTCAAGCTCTTGCCAATATGATTAAAGAATCCGGGCAATAGCTTCAAGCAGAGATTAGTTACTCGGGATAATTCCTTTAAACTATCATCATAACATCTGTTCTTTTTTTGTGAAGTTCAGGCCTAAACAGGCATCCTCTCATTAGATTTGTCAGGTGTGTGTTGAGCCACAGAGAATGGTGGTTTGCAGTGAGAACAGGATATTTCCCTGTGCACACACTTCTGTTCCATGTCCTACATAGGACGGGCTGGTATCGTCTTCCAGAGAGTTACCTCTGATGGACAGGATTAGGGGAAATCCTTGTTTCTTTGGTGATTTTCAAACACTATCAGACAATGATGCCAACTAAGAGTGAATTAATGAGATATTGGAGCCTGGCAAGTAGAAAGTGGCTTTAAATAACCCTGATTAGCCTTTTCTCAGTTCCTTAGAGCACAGGCAAGGCTTGCACAACAACAAAGACCCCACACTCACACTTTTTATTAGTTTGGTGGAAAAAGAGTGTGCTTTTCAGAGGGTGTTAATTAAAAGATTTAGGTCCATTCACACTGCCCATATCCCTTGTTTCATCTTTCCCTCCTTTTTGTGCAGTTTGTTTGCCATGTGAGAGGTAGAACTGCTGTTAGGACAGATAATGTTGACTTTTAAAGAGTTCGCTCAGATCTTATCTGTGAGAAAAATATAAGCCATAATTAAGCATATGAGTTTCACTCTTTACATGATGGCTTCATTAGACATGAACTTTTATTTTAAGTAATTTAAAATGTCTTTCACTCTTTTCAAAACGTTTTCATCTCTTTTCTGTCTTCTTCAGGGGATGTGTCCCCTACATCTTTGTAGTTGCTACATTTTGCCAGATCAATAAGTAAATAAAATAAAAATCTTCAAACCCTTTAATCACAAAGTCATGCTTATATAAGCCCTAAGCATATTAAAATCACTGCACTGACCTCTTCTAGTTATATGAAATTCACCGTGGTATCAGCCAAGAAATTTTTAGGAACATCAGAAATACATATACATGTATTTAAAGTATCTGAAACTTGAGTAAATGATTTAATGACAAAATTATCTGCAGTATTTCAGGACTGTTTTTAAACAATGTACCATCCCATAGTTTTTTCCCAAACAAGATAGACTGATATTTACTTTTCTGATTCAGACAAAAAGTTTGCAGCTTACCAAAAATCCTTCAAAGAAAAATGTGGAAACAGGAGACAATAGAACACTCAGATTATTTTTTTGTGGTGGTCAAATTCTGAGTCTGAATAGTAGTCAATGCAACCATGGGGATATGGGTGAATGAAAAGTAGATTAGATTTCACCATAATTTCTGGCTAAAAAATTTATTTCTTTCAGGGTATATTTTAGATATGTGTAAGCATTGCTAATCCTAATGTGAAACTCATCATACATGTACAGTGATGTACAGTACATCACTTAGTGCTGAAAGAAATCCTTTGTGCTCACCTTTAAAGTGATATTATACAAAATGAGATGTAAAAAGCTAAGTAAGGGCTCATTCCTTCTTGGGACATGTATGTGCTATGTGCAAGACTGCTCCACTGCAGTAAAATGTGTAGTCCCTCCCTAACAGCTTTGAAATATTTTTCATATAATTGTTTGATCTCCCCTCTCTGTATGGGAAGATGAGGATGCTGGTGGGACATTTGGGAGGAAGGGAGGGAATCCTGATTTTTATAAAAGGCTAATAGACAGTTAATTATTGCTGCATGCTTTCACGGCAAACATCTACAGCACACTTTAAAAAAAAAGAAAAAAGGAAAGAGTGTTTGCTGCTCGTTAATGGACTCTGCTATTTTACAGCACTGTAGTCGAGTAGCCACCTACAGTTCATCCTTATGTTAATAATAACGTTACCAATTTTAACATTATGTGCCTCTTTCCATTGGCCCCTGTTGGAACCAACAGCCTACGGCAAGTGCTGTACTGCCTTTTGCTTAATTGCTTCTTAAAGCTAACAGTGAATTACATTAAGTGTAATTTCATTGTCGTTGGATCTTGGTGAGTTTGAGGTGGCACGTTTGCCATGGGAGTTCTTTTTCTCTGGTTCAGTGGCTATATCCGGGTGGGATGCATTTCTCCTGGAGTAATCCAGGAGAATCTTTCCTTTGAAGAGGAACAGATGTAGATTTACATATCTGGAGGTCTCTGGCCTCTGATGAGATTAGTTGGTGTTTTTAAACCCTACTGGAAGGTGCATATTTAATAAATGCCTAAAGCAAGCCTGTGTGAAATGGCTGGGCCCTGGGAGACTTTGAATGAGAGGAGAGGAGGAGATGTCAAGTTGCACATTGTGGTACCATCATAATCACTGCTGAAAATAGGCCAACACTTGAAATCACGAATAGATTCAGATTCTGTTGCAAAAATAGTACAGAAAAAATGGACAGGGGAATTGCCTTAGAAGCATTTAAGTTTAAATTTCAACTGATCGTTTTGTTTCTAATTTCCTAATTATCAGAATGATATGAAAATGTAAAGGTTTAAAAGCTGTCAGCCCTCCCTGCCCCCTGTCAAATAATCTGTGGTTTTCTAACGTGCTTATTTGAGGCAACTGCATGCCTTGCAATAGAAATTAGTATTTTTGCTTTACTGAAAGAATATATTTTGAGATGGAGAGGAAGGGCTTGTGGTAAAGCTGGAGATTAAATAAACTTCCATGAGAAAGGCTAAGCTTATTTGACAGCAGACTTTCTGTTCTTTTAGATAGAAAACAAGTGTGAAACAGAAGTTAAAAATCCTACATCAAACACTTCTCTTGGTGTGCTCTTCCTCTTGGTGTAGCTATGGCATATATGCTACCATGGTAAAACTACAGTAACATGCTCTCATTATTCTGGTATGGATCCAGATCACACAATCACTTTTGATTGTACTCGCAGCATTTGAAATTGTGCAGGGCTTTGTAAATGCCTTATAATTGCAACCACCTTCCTTTCCTTTCACCTCTTTTCAGTTTCTCACAAGATTTGTGTTTTTTCTTAGAAGCTCAGCATTTGTGTCACACTCTGCTGACTGCCTGTTCCAGCCCGTGCTGCACACCAGGTTGTGTGATACCATCGCCTGAAACCTGTAATGTTGTGGCAGGACTGTTACCCAGCCACCTTCATCTCCTACGGCATTCTGCCTCTGCTGCCAGAGCACCGACAGCATCCCTCTTTCACGCTGTATGTTACTGCACCGTCAGGCAGTTCTCCTCTCCCACACAGAGTCCCACCGTCACCTACAATGCCATCTGCTCCCTCCGGTCATGTATAGCACGACTCCTTTGCTGCTCGTGCCCGCAGCATGACTGCCCCTGTCACCTACACTGCTCCTTTACCACACCTTTCCCCTCACCTAATGCGCCCGGGTATTCACTCCTGTCCCACCATCCGGCAGAGGTTCCTGTCTGTCCTCTGTCATCTGCATCTATCGTTCACCTCAGTATTGCCATTGAAATGTCAGTTCAGATTAAAATTCTTTGGGCTCGGGGTGTTTCATCATTTCAGGAGGCTTTGCAAAAGCTGCATGTCACAGGGGCGGGGGCAGCAGCCCTTTCGAGGTACAGGCAGGTCTCAACTAAAGCCTGCAAGCGACAGTGTTAATCCCTCACGTGAAAGGGCAAAAAGCTAAAAGAATACAAGACTCTGCTGAGATTAACAGAGAAACAAACAGAGCCCAGTGTAACAAAAGAAGGTGCTCAGATCTGTAGATAAGGAGCTTTCGGAGGCCTCTGAGCAAGGACCCTGTTTAACTCCCTGCAGAGCACCAAAGGATCTTCAGGGCTCAGGGAGAGAGCAACAGGAGAGATGAAACAGTAAGAGTTAAGAAAAGGAGACTGTTCCCTGACTGAACTGCGTTTTTCAACTTCTAGCTAAATTTTATTGTGTGGTTAGAACCAGTTCCTGTTCCGGACCTAGTGTAATTTCATTCTGGAAACATGACCATCTACTGTGTAGTCACACTATTATTACTTTCCAGCATCTAGTGATAATTGCCCAAAAGGGTACAAACCATATTTTATTGTTACTCTTGTTTGGTTAAAGTTAGGAGAGGGACTGCTTGCCATCAGGTTCCGAGCAGGAAAACACTTTATAGTGTTTGTAAGGAGTATCTTTGCCAGTGATGATGAAAGCAACATAAAATTGCTTTCAGGAGAAATTTATTCTTGGGTTGAGTCTCAACCCAAGACCTATATATCATTTGTGTCCTTTTAAGCTTTAATTTTGAGGCCTAAGTGAGACTGATGGTGCACTGGTGTAGACTTGGTGCAGTGGAAAATACTGCTCTGGGGATTCAGTCCTTGGCTATTTTTCAGGGAAAATTCCCAATTGTTTTCAATGTGCAAATACCACAAAGGCCCTATTTTGAGTTCTCTCTCATTAGATTGCAAAACTGTTTCAATTATATCCTATGGATTTCACAGGCATATAACTTCCTGAACACCCACATTGAGGAAAGAAAGGTTTCATGTTTGGATCTCTGTTTTGCTAACATACCAGCAAACAAAACCCCACAGGACCACGTAGGACAGCTACGACATGAGTATTATTCTAAGAAATAGTCAACATTTGTCAGCCCTGACCACATGGTGACATCTGAATTTAGCACACTTTTCCCAGTCCCTGGAATAAAAAGATATCTAGGGAAAGCTTTGTTAGTAAATGACTGTTTACCTTTTTCTAAACTTTCTTATTATGGACAACTCACCAGGCAGAAAAACCCCAACCATCTGAGACAAAAGTAAATATAAAATTAAACTAACTAGAAGAAATTAAAAAACCCTCTCATCAACATGGTAGTACTTGAGTGTCTGGTAGATAGAAAAACAGCATAAATAAATACTGGATTGGAAAATAACAGCATTGATAGTACCTATCAAATGGACTATGCAGCAATGGGTACTCAGGGTGGGAAAACACCCCCATTGCATCTGGTCTCATCTATAGTTATTCTAATAATTTGCTGAAATATTGCTTAAGTACTTCAAGAAGTCTGAAAAAGTGTTGTATTCAAAATGACATTAATTTTAGGGGTGATTAAACAAGTTCCTGTTCTGGGGTTGCCGCTATATTACCAGACAGTGGACTTTGCACAGAAATTCCAGTGGGTTTAGTGCAGTTTTCCTTGTACATAATCAGATACTCTTTTTCTTCTCCTCTGCAAATTGTTAACTACGCTTGTATACAGCATATTTATAGGCTTTCCGAACTTCTGGCAAGTTTGTGTGAAATCAAAATATGTTCTCTTGGTACACCTGTGTGTTGACCCTGCACAGCAGGCTGCCTGCATAGGCTCCTGGTTCCCTGTACCTCTGCTCAGATGTCTTTGGCAGTTCAGTTCTGACCCCAGCAGCTGGGACTTCACATGACTGTTCTGGTCACTGTTAAAGGCTTTAAATTTTTTCTGTCTTTTTTCACTTTAACCCTGCTTTGAATGTCTACTCCTCCTTCTTGATGATTGCTGTGGGGCAAGGGCCAGCTGCCATACGGGAGTTACTTTCCACAAGTCTCTTAGTTTTCACAACCATTCTGCCTTTTGGTTAGTACTGGGCTTTGTTACTTTATCAGACACAATAACTCTTCCAAAATCCATCTGTCTGTGTGCTGAGACTGATTCCTTCCTCTCTTTTCATATATAGTCCATCATTTTGGGGAGTTATTTTGCCCATTCAGACTCTTCCATCTCCTTTCAAGAGTTTAACCTTCCTAGAGTCCTTTTCAGGTTCTTTAATACTGATTTTGGCACTAATCACAACCAAGGAAGTAAAAGATTCTGTGTTATAAATAGTCCAAGATCAGTATCTCTCCAGTATCACTACAAGCAATTTGGCGGACAAGCTGTTCTTTGCTCTGTCAGAAGACCAGTGTTATTTCCCCCTCTCTATTTCAGGGAAGTATAATTTTTCCAGATTTTTATCCTGACCCTTTTTATTTCTGCAGGTACTGTGCTCTCTTTTGATAACACTGAAAAGAAAAATAGATGCCTGTCACCACTTTCTTGTGTAGCTTTATTTATTTAGATAACAAAGAAGTGAATGTTGATACAATATTTAACTTTCAAGATTTACATTTTGGAAACTTCTAATTGCAATATTTAAGTTTCTAGTTGTTTCTAACTCTTCTTTTGTTATGTGTAAGCAATGCTGACTTGTTCCTCATTAGTGACACATGCCATGTATCTGCAGAATGATGTGGTTGGCTTAGTTTTGTCCGAGCAGCTTCTATTTTTGATATTTCTTGTCTGTCTTTAGCTCTTTTATAAGGTAATTGTGCTTAATATTCTCATGTACCCTTACTAGAGAATGCTGTGCTCTCTGTATGCTGTCCTGCTGACATTTCCTTGGGAATCTCCTTAATCAAATCACTATGACTTATGGCAGCATAAGACTTTGGTTTTCCCCTGAATTTGTTTTATTAGTTTTAAAAATTTTAGCTTGAGTTATCAAAAGGTTTACTTTTTAAATTTTAGAGTTTTCTTCACATCTTGTCCTTTTCTTACTTCCAAATTCTGTGTTGGTTGTAATTAGGCTCTCTCCAGCTTTGCAGAATTTTTAAATGAAAGTCCATGTACGTTTGCACTGAACACGACACAGTGCTCGGTTCCTGTGAATTTATCATGTGCTCTACTTGTGAAATCACCACATGTGTCTGTCTAAATTAAGCTTTCTTATCAGTAGCTATTCTCTGAAAATACATATCTAAATATGTCCAAAACACATGCAATATGGTTTTATAGTCTTTTACTATAAAGTCTCTATGATTCTCTTCAAAAGTTGTCTGCAAACCTGCAGCCCACCTCCCCTGCCCTGGACCAGGTTGTGCAGGGAGGCCATGGGAGGTCACATCCCTACAACTGCCCGTGGAGGCAGGTGAACCAAAAGGGCTGCACTGTGTATTTCAAGGAGGTGCCAGTTCTGACAGCTGAAAATCTCACAAACCAGATCTTAAGGATGCTTTCTCAGTGCAGAGCTCTGGAGTAAAATGTAATCTAAATTTCCATGGAATAGCAACAGTCCTGGATTTCTCCTTCCTCTCTGCTCAGCAACATACCTACCTTCAGACTAGCCTACTCTGTTGCTCAAACCTGATTAGATCTACATTCTTGAGTTTGAGAGGAACAGTGTGATTTTATATTTATTTCACTTAAACTTTAACTCCAGTTATACAGTTTGATCTAATATTTTCTTGCTTACAAGTTGTGGTTGAACTGTATCACTATAGTAATGATGGTTTTATTACACAGATGTATTCACTTTCTTTGTCCTCAAAATGGGACATACAACAAGGCACTTCCTTGTGCTGAAACTGTGAATGGTCTTCCACCTAATCCTTGGAACAATTCTTCTTGCTGGTGGTTGGAGTTTTTTTGTTTTGGTGTTTTTGTTTATTTGGTTGGTTTTTGTTTTGTTTTATTTATTTTTTTTTTTAATTTGCCATTTTTGTTCTTAGTAAGCAAAAGAAAAATGTGCATTCCACTTTCAAAATTCTTTTTCTCTCTTTGATTAAAAACAAAAAGGGAGAGAGTTAAATAATAAAATTTTTATAGAGCTTCAAAAACATTTTTCACTGCCTGTGATATACAAACTAAGCCAATGCTTAAGGCTCCTCCATACCTACCCCCTGCCTTACCTGTCTGTGTGGCAGGATGCCCCTCTGTAGGTAGCTGTGCAAAGGTACAGATATGATTTGTAAATGCTCTCTGCAAGTGCCATTCCTTCTTGTGGGAACTGCCTCATGGTGATAGTTCAAAGGAGGAGCCCTCTCTGCTGATTTACTTTTAAAGCTTGTCTGTTAACAAGACATGTTTAGTAAAAATGGTAAAGCAGAAGTGTTTGGCTCTATTAATAAGGTCACTGATACTTGAATGAAATTCATTCAAATATGAAGCCATCACAGGAGCAATGAATCTTTTAAGTCTTCCAAATAGTTCTTGAGCTCCATTTGCATGCATCTTTATGGAAAATATGAAGTTTCATGCAATTACAAGCCACATTATGGAAACTGTACCTGAATAAATGATATGTGAAAAGTGGCACTGGTTGCCATCTTACAAGGCGTCTGCAATTCTAATCCAATCCAGACATCTTGGGCTCATGAAAGGTAATTTTGTATTCAGTTATATGAGTAAATGCAACTTAATCATATTTGCACTGAGTTAATTCAAGCATCCAACAGTCTTTGCTCTCAAAAGAAGAGCAGTGCTGACTATTTGCAGGCTTAGATTTAGGAAACCCTTTCTTAATTCAAAGGCAGAGACACTAAAGTTGAAGCTACCCTGAGCAGCACATGGATAACCTCTTCTCACATTTCCCATCTTGCTTTTCCTACATATAAATGGCTTTAACTGAAGTCATATCCAAGAATAAATTACAAGGAAAAAAACTGACATTCAAAATTGAAATGTGGATTTTATGCAGAACTTTTTTTAATTTTTTTTTCTCAAAACTCCCTCTATAAATTTCAACCTCATATCTGTCCTGGTTTTGACTGGGATAGAGTTAATTTTCCTCTCAGTAGCTGGTACAGGACTGTGTTTTGGATTTAGTAGAGAATAATGTTGATAGCATACTAATGTTTTAATTGTTGCTAAGTAGTACTTGCTCTAAATCAAGGTCTTTCCAGTTTCTGATGATCTGCCAATGAACAGGGGCACAAAAAGCTGGGAGGCAGCACAGCTGGGCCAGCTGACCCAAACTGGCCAAATGGATACCCCATATCATAGAACATCACGATCAATGTATAAACTGGGGGATGTTGACTGGGGGGTACCAGTTACTGCCCAGGCCTGGACTGCATCTTGGTCAGTGGGTGGTGAGCACTTGTATGGTGCAGCACTTGCCTTATTCCTCTCTTTCTTTTTCCTATTGCTATTATAATAATATTTTACTTAATTTTGATTATTAAACTGTTCTTAACCAATGGGTTTTAGGTTTTTATGATTCCCCTGCCCATCCCACTGGAGAGGGCAGGGAGTGAGTAAGTAGCTGCATGGTAGTTTTGGGTTAAACCATGGCAATGTCCTTCCTATAGTGGCCTTAGCTGTGGTTTGGAAGCCTGTGTGTATCTTCACTTGACAGACCATAGTGAGAGAATGTGCTGGGTAAAAAGTACGTTAGTTCTAAGTGCTGTGTGGATGGTGGTTTATGAATTCATTCTGCAGAATAGTTCATAGTACTGATGAATCCATACCATACTTAAATGAAAGGATATAAAATCCGTAAGTATACAAAAAGAAGATATATCTTATTCTCATAGTTTATAATTTGTTTTCATTATTAACTCTGTAAACAATTATAGGTACAATGGAGACTTACAACCAAATATAAACCTCAAGTAACGAGAATATATGAATCACTCTACCTGTTAATGCATGGGTGGTATTTTTTAATTTTATGCTATATAGCATGTATATAATTGAAGCTCCAAGTATCTTTAATATAACATTCATAAGAAGTTCTATTTAGTAATTTTTTCTGCCACTGTTTTGTGTTAGTTTAGTGTGCTTTGTCATTGATTCCATCTGAACTATAATTCAGATAAAGAATAGCAAAGCTTTCATTTAGCCAAAAAACTCAGAAGATTTCCTACCATTGCCATCTCCACTCCAGTGTGAGGAGATGCTGAAGCTCTTGTGCCTGTCTGAGTTGTTTTTCCAGAAGTTACTAGATTCCAGGTACGAATGAGTTAATGTCAGCATTTGGATCAGTGTTGTGAAACTATATATTATCTATTGTATTTCCTTGGCCTTAAGTGGATTCTAGCATGGGATGAATTAGGTTGGCTAGATATTTTCTGCTGACTGTGATATCCCTGTTGAGCAGCTTTCCCAGTACGAATATATTTGGCCCTCCTTTTTTTTCCCCACAAGCTATATCCCTGTATAAAAACAGCTTTATCTCTAAAGAGCAAATAACACCCAGTGCTCATAACAGATGCCAAGAAATGTTTCTGTTTTGATTTTTGAAAATAAAAATTCAACTGTGTTCAATAAAATTCAGAAGCCGTTTTCCTCTGTGGAAATTAAAGGAATCCAAGGAAGTCTAGGAAGATAGCGACCTTCCTAATTAAAGCGGTAGCAACTGCAGGAATCCGGTTTTTACAACCACCTCTATCTCACTGTGCTGAGAACAAAGCAGTCCTCCATTAATATTTTATTTTCTCTTTTCTTCCACTATAACAATGCTCTATGTTCTGTGAGAGCCCTGGAAAGACATGCAGAGCTATGTTAATTATGGTTTAAATAATTGACACTCTGATTGTGTTGTACTTTCCGAATTGTATGTGGCGTGTCACTGATTCTACATATAATTACATCTATTCACTGCCATCATTTTTCCCACTTACATCACAGTATACAGTAGTCAACATGGCAAAATCATATGCAGTAACTAATAACATCTTCACCAAATGACCTTTGTTTTAAAACACATGGAGTGTGTGTAGCAGTGGAGGTCTGAATGCCATCAGAACTAACACATGCATCCAGGAAGATCTATTATGAAACACTTAATGTCAGGGGAGTTGGGGGTCTGTATCAGAAGCACACTCAGAGTCTAAAGAGTAGGTCTTAGGAACTTTCCAGTGTGGTCTGATGGTAATTCCTTATTTAACATTGCATCTAGATTTCCAGCTTCTGGGAACACAGAAATTTACTATTTGCAGTTTTACAGATTTGTGCATTAACTACTGGGATTAGTAAGTACATCCAACTATAGTACATACAGTACCCTGCTACAACATAAACAAGCTTTCAAGACTCATCTTCAGGTGCTGACTGAGTCATTCTGAAAGCTTGAGTGTATGTACATGTTTGGAGAGTGAGTAACCAGCTCCTTCTTAGTTGACATGACTGCTATACAGCCATTTCCAGTTCAGTGTAAGCAGCTAACTTGATAATTAAATCCTATCTCTTACAATGCAGCTTTATTTGAACTAAAAAATTATAACTTCCTTGAAAACCTGCATCATTAAGTAGGGTGGCAAAGTTCATGCATTTGCTTGGAAATAGTGTGAGCAACTCCCTGCTAAAACACACCCACTTTGGAAATTGTTTCCGTCTGCTTTGCGTGTTTGTTCTCCTGCTTTCAAATAACCTTCTGCCCAACTGGAATTGATAAGGGAGAGGGATTAGTGTTGGAAATGCTACAAGCACAAGTTATCCTCAGGCAACCTGGGAGGTTTGCCCCAATGACTACTTTGGAACAATTGCCCCATCCATGTAAGAGTGAGGTGGCGTTCAGCGCAGTGAAGGAGGGGAGAGAAGCAACTTCATGTTCACTGTGGAATGAGGATATATGTAAGAGAAGGTACTGCAGGGCAGCTGCTATGCTTATAAATCCACACCTTCACTTATGTTGTAGTAACTTGCCTATAAAACCAAACCTTTAATGTTTTTTGTGATTCATATCCTAGTGATGATTTACTGAAAACGGTAATGTAGAGAGGATCTGTACAAACTGATCTGAGATAAGCAGTGACTTTCCAGAATCTCTGACAGTGAGTGCTTGTTCAATTATCATGAACAGGTGGAAGAATAACACTCTCAGTATCACGGGTACACCTTCAAAAAAATAGGGACCTATTGGGTGCTCCTAACAAAATATTTTAAATTGTTTTAACAAAAAAAAAAAAATTAAAACCACTGATGTTTGTGTCCAACATAATAAATATGATGTTGAAGTGTTGGAATTATTGCAGGATGAAAATATTTGTACTAGAAATAGACATTTTTGGTGGTGGGTTTGTTTTGGTTTGGAGTTTTGTTTTGGTTTTTGCTTTTGTTTGTTTGTTTTTAGAAAGGGACCGAATGTTGTTTCTTCCTGTTTCAGCCTGGAAGACTGTTCAAAATGTAGGAAAATCAGGAATTTAACCATTTATGGGAAGCAACAATGTGTTGAATGCTTTTGGGGTAAAAAAAAGCTTTCTGTGACACAGAAAACTGGAGGCAGCTATCTAAAACTACTGTGGAAGGTGGATTTCCTATGATATTAGCCTGGATACTTGATACATCCTAGAAACCTGGAAAGCTTATGAGTGAGAGAAGTGGCAAAGAAAAGCATTCTCGAGAAATGTCAGATGGGATTTTCAAAAGTCTTTAGCCATTGTGTGTCTGGTCCAGCTTGGAAAGCTGTCCTAGTTCAGGACATCACTTGAACATGTGGTTCTGTGCTGCTGATGCAGCATAAGTGTTACATGAAGCTGAGCATCCCACATATGGATGGGCTTAGGAATGTGCAGAAATGCTTTGTCTGAATTAAGGACCCTCTTTAGAGGTTTCCATGCACTGGCAGAGGTTGAAAAGGTTCATCTTGGTGATAAGGAATGTAACTTTTTACACTGATTTTGTGTGTGTGTTTGTTCTAAAAGTTATGCCTCTCACGTAAGAAATTGTAGAACATGAAAAAAAAAGCACATGTACAAAATACTGACCACATTTTTCTATGCTGCATTAGAGTTCAGGAACTTTTCTCTGAAAATTCTTTACATATGTGTAATTTTACACTTAGGAAAGCAATGAATGCTTTTAATCAACATGGACAATTATGTAAAGGCACAAGAGAAATGATGCTACATTGAAAATATAAAGGTTTTTTTGTCCTTTAGAATTTTAGTACACATGGTTAAAAATTTTAGAATGAGAACTCGAGGGAGTTTTCTCATATCAAAAATCAATGTAAAACTGCACTGTAAATTGAAAAAACATCTTGCTTGCATATCGAGGATAAGTTGTTGTTATCTTGTTTTCCCTTATTCCTCAGTGTCATCACCAAAACAAGTATTTCAGTGCATTAGAAAGTGTAATTTGAGTCTACTGATACCTGAATCTGTTCTGGGATATATGTAATTTCCTCTGATGTTGAACAGAGACAATTGATTTCAAAAGTATATTTTTGGATTAGGGTGAAGGGATCAAATAGGAACCAAACTGTAATGTCTGATGATTGGATTTGACCTGCCATACGAGTGGAGCAGAATCCTGTAGGATGTTATCTGTGACATAAAATTGCCATGTCTATATAGTAATTTTGCCCCTATAAGGAGAGCTGGGTGGGAAGATGATGGATCAGTAACAATCAGTATTTGTGACACACATAAAGGCATATCATAATTTCCCTCTGTATATTCCTATAGTTTGTACTCATGGATAATAAGTCTTAATTACCTGATCCAAGTACAGTCCAGAACATGGAGGGAACTTTTCACTCCCTGGCTACTCATGTGCCAAAAACTCCTGATATGCTGCATGTGCTGACTGGCTTTCCCGAGGAGCTGGCCTGTGTTGTCACATCGTTGTGACATATCATGGTTCTCATTCTCACCACTGTTGTTTTCTGCAATTAATACTCACCACTGTTTGTTTCAGAAGCTGATCACCAAATCTATGAAATATTATGGCTTAATTTTTGGTTTACTGGGTTGTTTAGGATTTCCTGGAGCAGAACCTGTGTCTGAGACCTAAATCTAAGCCAGTGTAACTCAGGTTGGGCTTTGCTGTGCAATGGAGGATGACAGCCCCTGCAAAGTTTTCTTTCAGGTGAATCCAGATCACAAATCCATGTGGGTTACACTTCAAAGCGAATGATTTTTCTTTTAAATCTGGTTTCCGGAGGAAATTATATACATTTTTGTCTGTATGTTTTCCACTAAAATTTTTTTAACCATTCTGCTCACTACACTTGGCAGAAAAGTCAAGTCCATAATATTATGACAGTTTCATGAAAATAAGTGGGCCAGCAGGTCCCCCTAATGCCTTTGCTCCAGAGAGGTGACAGTGAGAGTGTACCTTTTCTTGGCAACACACATTTTGCAGAAAAAAACTACAGAAATGAGAGATGCTGTGGAAGCCAAGTTACAAAATTATTCCGTAAACTGCAAAACTCATTTCATGAAAACTCTGAACTTGTTGGGCAGAAACACAGTTCTGTGCAGAACCTTTCTGTAGGACCTGAGAAAGTTATGTGTGGTAGGATCTAATTGTCTTAGATATCTCTGCATTCAAATTGTACCTGAAAACAGTTCAAACCTAGTAGGTAGGACACAGGAACATGTAATTTTCTATCAGTAATGTGAGGGTGTGTATTTATGTATGCATTTATTGCTTATATTGTAGTGTTTGTATATTTTATGTATTTTACATAGAAATACCTTATGAACATGTTTTTTTATTTGCTTCCCATTTCAAGTCTCTAAATGTGTTATAAATATTGTCCATCTTGATTCAGTATTGGGTTTTTTTTAGGGAAACAAACATCTCTTTCTTCTTTCCACTCTTCTTTCACAGCCTAGATAACACCAGTCATGATTTAGAAAGCATGTGAGCAGCAAAGTACTCTCCAGAATTATCAGTTGATCACAAATGTTCTTTGTGCCTTTAGTACTCAATATTTTCAGAAGAGACCAGTGATATAGTGGTATCCCAGGCTGTGGGTACTTGAAAGAAGCATGGTCTTTATTTAATGCATAATCTTCATTTTGTGAACATCAGGCTTATATCAAGGATAGGTCTATGGGATGCAGAATAAATGTGACTGAGTAGTTGCATTTAAAAATTTTAGATTGTGTCTATAATCTGATTATGAAATAGTAATTTTATTCATAATCCAGCATCTACTGTGGCTGTTTCACTCTCACATGTTGGTAGGAATTAATACTTGAAATCAAATGTTTCATACAAATCTTTCTGTACAGTTATAATAAGGGAAGCACCGAATTTCCTGAGTTTAGCTGTCCCCTCCTTTAAGAGGATTAAGTTTTATTAAAGTTCAAATGAGTAACTGATGAGCTCTCATTTGCTAGAGTCTTAAATGGGAAGCCTTCTAGATCAACTTGGCATCCTTGCAAGTCCTAAAAATGTTTCTCTCTGTTCACTCAAACGTACTTTTCAGCATTTATTGTGAACATGCAAACATTTTCTAGTTATATTGTTTTAATGGAGAAGCAGCCATGAGTGATGTAATTCTACATGGTCATTTTCCTTTTCTATACAGCTGTTGCAAAATTAAAAAGCTGTAAAGTTACAAATGGCTTCATATGAAGCAATGCACAGCATGGAATTTCCTGCCAGTGGTTAAAATAATACAATTACTTTTAACAGATGAAAACAGTTAAGCAGGTCCCTATTTAAAAAAGGAAAAAGCCTTTCTTCTGAAAGTATCCCTTTAAAACATTTGTTTGAAAACAAATAAAAAACAATCTTGGCATAGAATATTTTTACTCTTTTTGGGGTTTTGGCATATAACATAGATCAAGAAGATTAATCATAGTGACAGGTAAAAAACCGGTAACAGAAAAGCTTTATTTGAGCACAATTCACCAGACGTACATCTTAGTTTATTCTCGTCTCCATCTGCAGAGTAAACCAGCCATATGCTTAGAGACATCATTGTCTTTTCTCTTTTTTTTTTTCCTCCCCTGCACCAAAAAAGAAAAGTCATTAGGTTTGACAAGAATGGTACATTTCGTAGTAATTACAAGGGAGCACAAAACAAAACGAGGCCAGTTTCACAATGTCCATGGTTGTCCTAATGCACCAAAGAGTGTTTTTACATTCTGTTAGAGGGAAACAGATTAATTGGTTCTTTGTAACTCCAAATTGAAATCACGGTGTAACCTGGTTGTGCTCAGCACAGGAAACCTTTGGGGATGCCAAAGTTTGGACATGAGTCTGGAACGTAGAGGAGTCCCAGAACTATTGTGTTCAGTGAGCTGTGAAAAATCATTCAGAAGAGAAACACTCAGCATCCTTTATTTATTTGCATTGAAATATTTATCTGTGATGTGAGGCATTTATAATAGATTGTCAATCTCTTGTGCCTTGTGATGAATCTGGGTGTCTTGCATTGAATTCTAAGCATTTTCTTCTGTGAGTAATTTCATAATTGTCTCATTTCCAACCTATTAAGGTTTCTTTGGATCCAAATTATCTTTTTTTTTTCCTAAAGGAAGGAAATATAAACCCCTTAATTTTCTATTTAAAAAACCCCTCACCTACCTAAATTATTAATTTTTAACTTAGAGATTAAAACTCAATCAACCTGAAAATTCATGTCTTGCTGCTCTTTCCTGATAATTGAAGGAAATTATTTATGTAGCATAGATTAATATTGTTTGATGTTCTACCTGACATTCCAGATTAAAGTATGACTTTGAAATAGAGATGGGTTGGGACTGAAATGCAACCACTCTAGTACTTGGAAAGCAGTGTGTTGGGTTCTTAGTACCAAAGTTCACAAAGGAAGTAAGTTTTCACTTCTATCTTGTTATATACTGGATGGAACAGAGAGAGAAATGAGCTTGGGAGATAAAAAAATTAGAGGAAGAGAACAAGGGCATGATAATTATGAGCAATGTACATCCTCAGTCCTTAGCACTGATTTGCAGAGAGAATGATATCACAGAAGTCTTCCTTTGGTAGGAAGACAGGAAAGTCTCTTTTGAGGCTGCATCTAAGACTATCATAGGCCCCTATAGAGAAGGCTCTGTGTTTTTTCACAAACTCCTAAATAACATCTGGAGAAACATTTGGCATTTCTGTAGAGTAGGAAGCTATGCTGGCCCATCAGCACAGGAGGGTTCCTTCTGGATTTTTTAAGTGAGCTTCTCTCAGCCTTCTCTCTCTTCCTTTCTCTCCCTTTCACCCCTGATTGAAAAAGGAGCTTGGAGACAGGAGCAAAGGCAGCAGAATGTTGAACAGTGTTAACCCAGAACACAAAGGGTGGAGGTGTATCTGCTCACTGCTGGCATGCAGCCATCATGGTTATCAGCTTAATAGCATAACTTAAGAGGAAGAATTACACTCGTGACCTTCTGCTCCAACAGCACAAGCTTCTATCACTTGAGCTAAAGGAGAATCTCCATTAGTAGTTGCTCATTGTCACAGGGCACATATCCCTCTCTTGGGCCAACCACTTATAACGACAAGATATCATAAACACTTGAACAGCTCTGATTTTGTCCAGTAGAGGGAAGTGGATAGACACAGACACTAACTCAATATGTTAGAGAGAGATATCATCAACATATTAACTGCATCATGCATGACTGGCAAAAGGCATAATGATTGCAGAACCTTGCCTTTCTCACCACTGCCAAAATCTCTGTATTGACTAAGGATCATTTCCACTAGAATTGCTGCATCTTGCACTGTCACTGTTCTTTGAATTACAGAACTGCCAGAAAAGAGTAATCTGGATCACAAGCCAATTTGCCTTGTTGATGAAAATAACACATTGCTGTGTTATGAACAGCACTCATTAAGTTCAATTTTTCAAATTATGTTCTTGAGGGAAGAAGACTGTTGAAAAATACCTTTAAGAGAGAGCTGGCAATAAGCTGCCTTTCAAAAATAGGTACCTTTTTCCTTGGAAATAGGAATGGAATAGTAAATTGGGTACTGCCACAGAACTCCTCCAAAGTGAGAACTCCAAAGCATTTGGATGCTGGTGTTCCACTTTAGTGTCAATCAGTATTTCTTGGGTAACATGATAAAAGCAAAATATTTCAGAACTAGCTTTTTTCTAGACCACTATTTACTTGCATAAAGTAGCCCAGTGGCTGTTCCCTAGCGAGAAAGACAGTTACTGAATTTAGAATTTCTCCTTGTCAGCTTTAGCTGTGCAGGTACTACCTATCCAGTAGGAAGAAGAAGAAAAATGTTTGCCTGTTTTGGAGTCATATATTTGGATTATGAGTCTTTTTTTTTAAGAGGGCCTTAAAGGCAAAGATGTACCATTTAGTAGAGATAATCCCACTGCTCTACCATGGAAACATGGCCAACCATATCAAGTATTCCTAAGCCTGCTGACAGGCAATCATCAGCCCAGTATTTGCTTGGAACTGCTTGAAGCAGTCCTCTTCTTTTTTAATGCTGAATGATCTCCACAAGGTCCACCAGCTCCTTTCCTCTCCACTGGATTAGCTGGAGTGTCCAAATGTTAAAGGATGCCAACTGGCTTGCAACCAGCCATTTATAGAGTAGCTCCCATTCCAGAGCCATTTTTTCCCCAACAATTTTGGCTGCTTCTCATCCTCATTCCTTTCTGTACAGACCTCTGATGTCCCCATAGAGGTTTCATAACATCCTGAAGCCTTCATCAAATGGTAAATTGCTATTCTGTTAGGCTGTCAAGAAGGATTAGAAGGAGGGATCTATTCTTCTTCTTATTCTCATTCTTTAATGACAAGTTACATTGCCAGCCTGTCCACTAAATCACATTAGGCAAGGTCTAATTTACTTCTTCATACCAAAGTAGAGAGAAACTAGAGAAAAACAATCTCCTGCTTAGGACATGTGTTCAGAATTCAAGGAATTCCTGTGCTACTGCAATTCTGTTTTACAAGTTAGCATTTTACTAGCATGAAAATGTATATTACCCCCTGACTGCTTCTTCTTTTCTTTTGAAAGTGTATGTACACCCATTTTAGGTAATTGTGGAGCTTTAGAGCAATCCACATTGGTGAATTGCATCAAAACCATGAAGAGTTAATGTCTTGATGAGTGTGCTCAACTAGTTCTATGAGACTCTCACATTCCTTGTGAGAGTCCTCTCTTTAATCCTCCCAAAAGCAGTTTGGGTTTTGCTGGAAGCTGAAGATACTGTGTTTACCAGCACTGTTTTCACCATTACACATATGTGTATATCTCACGTTGCAGTCAGTATCACTGCTCGGGGGTGTAAACATGAAGATCGATAAATACATTCTCTAAGACAAAGTCCTTAGAGAAGGAAGAAATGTGTGTTGTAGTGTTAGAAACCATCTATGGGCATGACTGGCCTTCAAAAGAGAAAGGAGGAGATGCCTTGAAAACAGGGAGGGAAAGGAAAAATAGAATATCCACAGCTGGCTTGATTCACCCCCCAGACTTACCTTCTGTGCCTCTCACTTCCATGTTTTGAGTGCTGGCAAAATGACATGGTTAATGCAGCTCTTCATATTTTGCCATTAAAATGATATACTTAGTGATGGGACAGATTAGGTTAATTGCCAGAATATGGTTGGGAATTGTAACTGAAGAGCAGGCAGTTGTGTTTGCACTATCCAAATACAGAGCTGAGAGAGTTCAATGAGTGTTAATGCTGTGCTGCATCCTGCAAGACCAGAATGAATGCCACACATTTCCAAGTATAAGAAATTCTGCATAAATAGGACATTCAATTATTTATGAATAGACTCCAAGTCAGTGATTAATTAGCATTTTAAATGTGGTTGATTAACACATTAACCCTATTTTATGAAAACTCTTTTAAAAGATACATATTACATGTGCTTCCATTTGATTTTCACATTTCTGATGTCTTTCATCTGTTAGATTACTGTGTCCTATAAGACTTTCTAGAATGTTTAATTATTTACTTTACAAATGCAGGATGTTATAATGATATTTGTAAAGAAAAAGCTAGGATAATGAATATACAATACAGTATTAGCAGCTTCCCCAACTGTTGACAGGAGGTTAGGGGGGTATGGGTGGAGGAAGAAAGAAAATCAAAACAAGATAATAATGTTGCACTAGATGTATACAAGTGAATATGCAATAAGCATTGGGAATACTGTACAAAAGCAATAACATAATTTACCATTCTGTATGAAAGAACTAGCTGAGGTGCTTTTGTCTGTATTGAAGGTAATGTTTGGAAACCTTCACTGGAAAGCAGAATATAACCTAGAAATGGTTTGCATTATCAGTTACAGAAGAAAACATTTACTTGTTTAATAATCAGTTCTTTATTTCTATTATTAATTATTCATCTATCTCTCAGCGATCACTAGCATAACAACTGCTACCGTACCAAGGGCTGGGATTTACCTGCCAGACCTAACAATGAGGAGAAGTTTCTAAAATGTGAACACATTGAGACCTTATAAATAGAAGAGAAATGGGGTAAAGCCCCCCCCAACAGTAGCTCAGTTTATTTTAAATTGTTTGTTTCTGTGTAGATTGATTAAGTTCCAGAGTTACCTAATAACCTAAGATACCTCTTTCTTATATATTCAGATGGCAGCCCACATTCTGTTCTGATGCAATAGAGTGAAATTATGCTGGGAGTGAAACTGTCAGGACTGACCTTTTTTCTGAGGTCTTGTCTCGTGACATACAGAATGGAGAAAACATTCAGCCTTCAGAGCACTCAACATCTCATGAGGGTCCGTATTTAAAGTACACACCTGCTCCTCTGCAGTAAATACAACAATCAATATTCTTACATGAAGGCATATGCTTGAATATTTTGTATAATTGGCTCTGTCCCCATTTCTGCAAGAGGATATCACAAGTGGTAGTGTTAGAGTTGACTATTTCCCACCTACATTGTTGAGGGGGAAAAAAGCCCTGCAAAGATCAAACAGTGCTTGGAATTTTCAAAAATTAAGCTTTGTGTGAAAAAAAAAAAAAGGAGGGGAAATGTGTCATACTGAAAATTGGGGAACTAGCTCTTCAGCCGAAAAATGGCTTATTACCAGGGAAATTATTGAGGTACAATATAGATTTTATAGGCCTAAATAATTGAAAAAGGACATAGTTGACAATTCTTACCTATTTTAATCAATGAGGTTATTTGTGCAAGGGTGAAGCACAATGTCTACAGTATACTTATATATTTGTTGTATAGAAAAGCAAAATAATGGTTAATGTCATTGTCCTGGTGCTCAGGTCTAATGGCCTGATTCTTCTTCAGAAATTCTTCCTTGTCAGTGATGTTATTTTGTCATCAAAACTATCCCTAACCTTCACAGTGTTGTATTTCCTATCTGAAAAAAACCAAACCAAACAAACAAACCACCAGATATTTAATTTTTTTATTTGCTTACTTCTGCTTTAGGCCTTCAAATATAGGCTAAACTATTGCTTTTTTTGACTGGATAGTCAAAAAAATGGAGGTAACCATGTCACAGTGAAGGTCCATATCTATAAAAGGTGGGAATTGGAGTATCTGGACAAGGTGCCTTCATTGCATTAAGGCACTATGCACAAGGATCTGTGATTACCATTCATAAGGAGACTTGAGGAGCGAGTTCAGTGAAGTCATTATGATGATATCATTGCTGGTGGCCATTACTCTACATTACTAGTGGCCATTACTGTAATCTAAATGGACGTTGGGAGGAGATTATGGTGAAAGGTGCTAATGGCTTGCACATTAGAGGTCCTTAACATATAAGCACCCAGGATGAAAGTCTATGTACAAAGAGTTAAATAAATTGTGCAGCATCTTCCCCCGGGGAGTCATTAAAGGTATTATGCAAGTTTAAGTACTCTTCTTTATCTGGGCTATTAGACCTTTCAAACTAGGAGGTCTAAAGGAAGAGCTCCTGAGTAGTGGTTTTCCCAGGTGTAAAATCAAGCCGGTGGGCTGGGGCTGAAGGGTGATGTGTGATAGTGGAAGACAATCTATACTTTAAGCAGGTAAATCTGTCAGATTTCCCAAATAGTGGAGAAAAAACTGCTAAGTGTGTGCAGTGTTCATGTTCAAGGGAAGAAGGTGCATCTTTTAGGGCTTTACTTTGGCATACAGTCAAATTACCCACCTCTTCCTCAGCTAAAGTTTTGCTGTGTTATGGCAATATTTTGTTTCAGTGCCTATTTTTCTTAAAAAAAAAAAATCTAGTAGGCGAGCAATACATAGAGTGCAATGTGAGTATCTGCTGTCATAAAGATTTTCCAATACTATAAATGTAAAACATTAGGCATTGCCAAAATCCTACTGTTTTTACTCACTGGCTTGAATAAATAATGGAAGACAGGAATAAGTAGAAAAGGGAAATAAATTCTTCCTCTCAGCAGAGGTTCCCTTTTCAGAGATGTATATTTTCTTCCTCCAGTACGCCTCCAGAGCTGATAGCAAAAGGAATTCAGAAACTTCAGCTAGCACACAAGGCAGCAACTCAGCTCTACTCTGGGAAGGATCCCTGGTTGTTACAACAGCTCTCTGTAGGTTGGAGTTTATTTTCAGGCCTTTTTCATGGCCAGGCAGAATATGTGTACAACTGTGGTATGTCTTATGGTATTTAAAACTAAAGTATACCAAGAGTAAAGGACTTTGTATTTATGAGTCTATGTTGAATTATCTGATTTAAGGTATATGGCTGAGTCAAATCTATCTGCAGAAAATTTTGCAAGACTTAATGTTTGTATAAAAGCCTTTTTACCAAGAAGAAGATGAATCATTACTAAAGATAAGCTGTTGGAACCAAATAGAAACCAAAGTGTGCTGGGTAGTAGAGTGGTAAAACACTGTAGTTAGGGATATGTAATAGATTCCATTTGGAGTAATTCTGTAGGAAGTTCAGGTTACAGTTAAGCTTACTTTCACAAATATGCAGGAATTGTGGTCCAGAGTCCTCCATACAAGTCTTGGGGTGTGTAGCCAGGGAGTGGCCACCTCCTGTCTCACCCAGGGGACGAGATCTCCCTCCCAGTGCAGGATGAGCCCAGCAGCTTGTTTAAACTAAGAGTTGTGGTGAGCTCAGTATGTTACTGAAGTGCACGTGTTGGCCCAGAAAGGTTTATCTTCTGGTTTGGGCATAAAATTAAATGCTTTAATGCCACTTTAATCAAGACTTGGACTAGAGAGGAAGAGGAGAGTGTGAGAATATTTCCACAGATGTTTTATTGAGGGTTGATAGTAGCAAAAGAGAAACAATATGAGTTTTGTTCCACAATGCTTTAGTCTTCAAAGGCTGCAGATCCTCTAATTAATTGACAGGTAGAAAATAGGCTGTACAGAAGTTAATTCACTGGGGGCTACAACTGCTGTGCCTGTGCCCTCAGTGCCTGTTACAGTCCTGATCCAAAGTCAGTTGAAGCCAATCGATCAGGCCCTAATTGCACACTGATTAGTATCGCTGAGCTTGGCAGCATAGTAAATCTTTAAGAATTAGGAGCCAGTGTTTTTTGGAGTAGTTCTTTTCACCATTATATGTGACTGATAACTTGCAATGGGATTTAAACACAAATATTGTATTATTGAGAGACAACACTGTGTAATTGTTGCCAAGATAATAGATGAAATAGCTCAACTTCCTTTGGAAAAGTTTCAAAGGTTGAAAAGTTTCAGACAGGCATTTTTTGCAGGTGTAATGAAAGGATCAGCGTGTATTTCCCACAAGGGCTTTCATTTTTCATTTTTATCCTTAAGAGAAGCCAGTGGCGCTTCCTGAGTATTGTCATTGACTAAGGCACAGAAGAAGGAGAAAAAAGAAACAATTGATAAAAAAAAAAAAGAAAGAAAAAGTGAATCAAAACATGACTTCTTGTTTTCAAGAAGAAGGGCCAACTTTTACTTTATAGTAACAGCTTTGAGATCAGCAGCTGTGGGATTACATGGCAGAGGTTTGTAAAAAAAATCAATAACTGCTGCTGTTTGGAGAGAGGGAAAGAAAGGACAGCTAACTAGACCAGATTGTAACAGTTCTGCAAGCAGTCACAATGCTCACCTTACAACAGCGCAGCCCTGCAAATTATTAAATAATAAATCACAAAGTCGAACAGTCTTGGGTGGACAGAATGCGTTTGACTGTAAAGCAGACAGAGGCCTATGAATTATTCACATCTCAAGCAAAGATAAAACAAGCAGAGAAGAAATGAGAAGAATTCTTCCAAACAGGTTCTCCTGTACTGAAATATACCTTTTGATTACTGATACATATTTGGGGATTCAACCGGTCAAAGTCATGCCAGAACTAAGAAGAAGGAGACAACTGCAACCTAGGTTTAGTGCTATGGGAAAATCCTGGCATTAATAAGTAACTTCAGAAGTAATGTTCCTGTGAAATATCATTTTGCAACATTAGTATGTTAGCAATTAAGAGGGAGAAAATAGATCTCAGAAAATAATTGTCATAAACTATCAAGATCTCAAGTATTTTATTTAATTTAGTGAGTTAAGACTTTGTAAGAGCTTGTTTTAATCAGAACAGCAAGCTGGAAGCTGAAGACCTGCTTATAAAAATAGTGGGAATCTTATGTTTTGATAATTTTAAGCATCTGACTTAGCTGAAGTGGGAGGAAAAGAGTTAAAGCTGATCTTCAATATAAAGGCAAGAAAGAAAAGCAGAATTCTCCATTCAGGACTGTGGGTTTTTTATTACTGGTTTATAACATTTAGGTTATTTGAACATAACTAATGTCCATGACTTACAGAGGAAACAAAATCAATCAAAACACTATTTCCCTTTGAAGTTTTTTCTTAAATTTTTTTTTCCCCTACCAGAATTTCAGACTTACTGCACTGATACACCTATAAAGCAGAAAATATGTATGGTCAGATCCTGCTGACGCTGACTAAAGCCAGAGCAGTCTGGCCTGGGCTGTATAGTCATTTAGATTGGAAAATACCTCTAAGATCATCGAGTCCAACCACTAACCCAGCACTGCCAAGTCTGCCACTAAACCTTGTCCCCAAGTGCCGCCTCTGCATGTCTTTTAGGTGGTGGTGACACGTTCTTTGTGATTAGTGATATGGTTTAATGTAGGATGGAAACATACTGCTGGTGAGCCTAATGCTGTCTGAAGCTATAGAAAACCACGTCTCCTTCATTGTCTGCTTCTTGAAGACCAAGTTGGTGAACAAACCTATTTGTGGGAACCCCTCCCACGACTGACTTTGTATTACCACATTTAGGAGCAGTGGTGAAGTTGGTGTATACCTCATCTTTCAACCTGTTCACATACTGAGAGCTTTATTTTTGTAATAAGAGAGTGAAATGAAGAGTAAAAAGGAATGAGGACCAAACTCAGGGGAAGACATAACTAATCCCACTGAAGATCCCTTTATAGGTGCACTGGACTCCCAACAACTGGTCAGAAACTTGTATATTCCAGTAACTGGAAGCAAGTGTTCTCAGTTTTCCAAGTACCAGCTCTTCCAGTGTCTCTGCCTGTGAAAATTTCCTATAAATTGTGGACTGATAAGGAACAGAGTGTAGCTGCTGCAAACTGCAAGTGCAGATGAGAAGCACCATGTGCCAGTGCCCGAGGATGGGAAATCTGCTTTTGGATATGAAGGTAGGGTCTTCCTCCTCTCCACACTTCCTCCAGAGTCAATCCTCTCATGCTTATTGTTCCTAACCCTCAGTTGGTCTTTTTATTCTTTTATATGTAGAATTGTTCAGGTCAGTTTTCCCAGTCTCCTGATTTCCTCTGCTCTGGGCAAATCAACACAGACCTGCCCATGCCCCAGCAAAGGCTGTGTCCAAGCCTCACTCCTTCCCTTGCAGACCCGTAGCTCACCCAGTTTTTCTCTGCAGTCAGCTCCAAGTCTCATCACCTCACTCCCAGCTGCCTTCACTTGTGAACCAAATGTCCTCTTGTGCCAGTATGTGTTTTCCCTTGAGCCAGAAGTTTACCAAGGCAGCTGTGTGTTGATTTTAAGAGGTGAACATCACAGGGATTCAGTAAGACTGGGGAACAAAGTAGGAAATGTTGTAATTCAGAAGTGTGGGGAGGAATGCAAATGATCAGTGATATGCAGCAGAATTTTGAAGGTGCAGACTAGAGGCTTAAACTTGATAAAAACAAATCTAAACCAGCAAATAAAAGAAACCTAAAAGGTGCATGTCCACTATAGCCAGCTCTGAGAAGGTGCTACTCCAGTGCTTTGTGTAGCCTATAGAAGAGAAGTGAGTTGAAATGAGAATCCTTAGTGACCAAGGTGAAGGGACACCAGAAGAAGTTATAACTACAGAGCTGGAAACTTCTCTAAGATATTTTAATCATTGCAGGACACACCACAGCCAACTGAAGGGTGCTGATGCATCTATGGAGCAACAGAAAATTCACTCTGGTATACCAGAGCTAAGCAGATAATTTCCTTGCAGTTGCCTCCCAGTAGCCAGCAAGTTTTGAATCGTGTAACTGCCTCATTAAGCCTTCAATGTTTGTAATAAAATGAACTTGTAGGTATTGTATTGAAACTTTAGTTCCTATGAGTTATAGATTTCTGGACAGTGGTCAATGGAAAGCGTAGGGTTAAACAGAGGATATACTGAACTGATAGTGTCTAGATACTTCAGGTGGACAACTGACAACTTTAGTAGCAACTAAAGTTAATTGAAATTCTGTACATGGGGCACATAAATACAACTGTACTGCGGCCGTGGCAGCAGGAGGTTTCAACCTTGCTTTAAACTGTGTTTGCCAAGAATCAGAATCCAAACTTGGAAAAATTTACATTGCAACTGGCAATAGCAGTGAAGGTTTTTTCCCTCTACAGTACTTAAAAGATACAGATGCTCCTTTTGTTTTGCAGAAGTCTTAGAAAAAAGTAGTTCCCAGCAGGACCTTCCATGTAGACATGTCAGTGATACTAATGTATAGGTCAGGCTTGCACAGATCAGACAAGTAATTTAGGTGTGTGTTTTGCCTTATACATTTAATCTTCTAGAATGTACTGTATATACTATTAAGATTTTGGCAACAGAAGTTTGTTTTATTTGTTGCACTTTTTTGATTAAATAATAAGACCAAAGAACTTGACCAAAGGTATTTTATACTCAAGAATTTTTTAAAAAAGATTGCATCCAGTTTCTTTGCTACATATATGGACTTGTTTAAGAGTATTTACTGCTGTTGCTTCCCTTGTCTCCTGGTTTAATTGAGTGTTACCAGTACATATTTTCTGTCTTTGTCGATTATGCAGAGAAAGTACCAGCAATGTAAGCCTTGGTTATGCTGAGCAGGAACTGTCTGATAAAGAAAAGGTGAAACTTGTTTTTAAATGTTTCATTTTATCCTTCAGAAAAAAATGTGAGCACCTCCATAATGTGGTCTGCTGAGTACTGTCAATTAAAGAGTTGTGAAGTGGATATTAGAAAATTATTTATAATGCTGTTATATAATGGCTTAGATGGACTGCACTGGAGAAATTAACATGACAGAGGGATGGAAATCATATTAGAATTTGGACGTACTTGAGAGTTGATGAAATTATATTAAAAAAATACCATTCAGAATAAACACTAATGACATACCTTTTTATTGATGTTTAATTCAGAAAAGAAGTTAATGCATGCCTTGAAAAGTGAAGAAGGACTGCTTTATGCTTAATAATTTGCTTAAACTGAATTTCATATAGAAAATTAATTTGTTTTTAAGAACTAGATGACTTTAAAGAAGGGAAAAAAGTTATAGTATTGGCTTCTTTTTTTGAATACCAGTGCTCTTCAGTATGTTTGAAATCTAAGAACTGGTTGGATGGATGTCCTGTGCAGGGCTAAGAGTTGGAGCTGATGATCCTTGAGGGTCCCTTCCATATGATTCCATGATTCTATGAATACAGTTAGAAACTTTTGGGGTGAACACAATATTTCCCCCCCTTGGTTTTTGGAAATG